>NW_021941479.1:0-45185 GCF_902148855.1 Sphaeramia orbicularis | reverse complement strand
TCCTTCTTCTGCTGGCCCCTTCCTTCTGTGTGTGGCCTCTTCCTTCTTCTGCGTGGCCCCTTCCTTCTGTTGTGTGGCCTTTCCTTCTTCTGCGTGGCCCCTTCCCTCTGTTGTGTGGCCCCTTCCTTCTGTTGTGTGGCCTCTTCCTTCTTTCTGCGTGGCCCCTTCCTTCTGTTGTGTGGCCTCTTCCTTCTTGCGTGGCCCCTTCCTTCTGTTGTGTGGCCCCTTCCTTCTTTTGTGGCCCCTTCCTTCTTCTGCATGGCCCCTTCCTTCTGTTGTGTGGCCTCTTCCTTCTTCTGCGTGGCCCCTTCCTTCTGTTGTGTGGCCTCTTCCTTCTTCTGCGTGGCCCCTTCCCTCTGTTGTGTGGCCCCTTCCTTCTGTTGTGTGGCCCCTTCCTTCTTTTGTGTGGCCTTCCTTCTTCTTCTTCGTGGTGGCCCCTTCCCTCTGTTGTGTGGCCCCTTCCTTCTGTTGTGTGGCCCCTTCCTTCTTTTGTGTGGCCCCTTCCTTCTTCGTGTGGCCCCTTCCTTCTTTGTGTGGCCCCTTCCTTCTTCTGCGTGGCCCCTTCCTTCTGTTGCGTGTCCCCTTCCACATGAAGTCAATCAAATGTGTGAGTTGTGCTTAAAAATGTGAAACCAGCAGAAACAAAAGGGCAGCGCTGATGAAATGTGGATGGTGAAAAACAATGACAACACAGATCTGAAAGTGTGTGTGTGTGTGTGTGTGTGTGTGTGTGTGTGTGTCTGTGTTGATTATCATATAGAGAGGTTCACTGAATCCTGTGTGATGAATGCAGGACTGAAGGCTTCTACTAGAACTACATCTGACACACAGTCTACGTGTGTGTGTGTGTGTGTGTGTGTGTGTGTCTTCATTAAATTCTTCTGTTTCCATAAACCTGAATCCTCATGTTGAACTGCACACACATTTCCAGGTTCATCTCATGTTCAACAGCAGAATAATGCATCATTATTTTCATCCAGTTCTGACCATTTGCACCCAGAATTCATCTGGTTTATTCAGGTTCATTCAGGCCCAAAAACTGGCAGGAAATACAGACTGCATTAACATTAAAGGTGGGGTCTGAGATATTTTCTGGAGCATTTTGTACTATATTCCTTAAAATCCCCTTTGCAGCCTAATTACAACTAATTAATTAAATGCTCTGACACAAAAAAAAAAAAAAAATCAGTCACCTGTGGAATGGACAGGACTGAAAAAACACCATCCAATCATTTTGAGCGCCCACTGGAAATTATTGAACAGTGATATGTCTATCAAACTCAACTGCCATTGGCCCCTCCCCCCTCTGTTCGTGCCCCTCTTTCAGCATGAATCGTGCGTTCCCAGATGGAAGCGCTTGTACAGGAAGTGAAGCCAGAACTGGATATATTAGTTCTATTGAGATGGAAAGTTCACTGTAAACTGTTTAGTCACAAACATAAACCAGTAGGAAATGGAACATTAGTCCCATAGGTCTGAACTGGGACAGTTCTGGAAGAGTTGGGGGTTTAGAGGAAACTGAAGGAGGTATCCATGGATACGCCAGCCAGAGAATCAGCTAGGGCCATAGTCAGGGTATGAGCCCCAGGAGGGGCCATACAGGACCAGAGCTGGGGACGGAGCCTCAGCCAGGGATGGAGACGGTTCAGCCGGGCTGGACCAGACCATTGACCAAGCCGGGTCCGGAGCAGAGCCTCAGCCGGTGAACTGTTGCAGTGCAGCGCTCGTGAATCCTCGGGAACAAGGAGTTCGCGTGGCACTACTCTGGAGGCGTGGCTTCAGAGGGACGTCTGAAGAAAGGGGTTTGGACTTTTGCATTGAGTATTTTCAAAATGTAGCTGCTGGAACCGTTTTTCTAAGATCTCAGACCCCACCTTTAATGCAGCTAATAATAATCATAACAAGTGTTCAGAGAACGCAAACCTCCACCAAGCACCCTGAACGGTGTGCATGTGTGGATCGACTATTTCTGTTTAAAAAATGTCCACAGAGTCCACATTCCACAGTGGATGTGGAGAATTTAGTTCCAGATTCAAGATAATGTTCTAAGCTACAGGTGGATCTAATTGGAGGCTTATCGGAGTCGTTTGGAATTTTGGATGAATTTTGGAAAATTGCTCATTGATGAAAGACAGAAAAATTGTAGATGTTGTGACCTTGCTGTGACCTTGAACTTTGGCCTACTTGGACCAAAATTTAATGGGTTGGTCCCAGGGCTTAGGCCTATCTGTGGGGAAGATTTGGGAAAGATAGGTGGAAGAGTTTTACACTGAAGATGAGAACAAACAAAAAAACAAACAAAAAAAAGGAAAGTGATCACAATACCTCCTGGTGGAGGTAATAATGAAGCTGAGCTTTGGTAGGTTTGAAACCTGACATTCCAAGCAGTCCCTGAAGTCCTGAAGAGGACACATTCACATTCAGAGGACACATTCAGAGGACACCACCGTCTGGTTCTTGGTACACTCACCGCTTCGAGGGTTGATGGTGAAGAAGTTCTGGGGGTTTCCGCTGATGATGCGGTAGTTGAGTCTGTCTCCGGCACCAGGGGCCGGTGTGGCGTCAGGGTCCTGGGCCTGGATCTGGATCACTGAAACGTCCCTAGGGGAGTTCTCCAGCACCGAGGGCCGGTAGAGCGGCTCGGAGGTCAGCGGGGCATTGTCGTTGACGTCCTCCACCTGGACGAACACCTCGATGACGGCAAACTGGGGAACCACGCCGTGGTCGCTGGCATAAACCGTCAGCCAATAGGAGTCCTTGGTCTCACGGTCCAACATGTCGGTGGTGTAGATCACCCCTGTGGAACCACAAAGAAGAACACCGAGTTCCATTTAGTTTGAATTACGTTAAAGGGAAAGGGGATGAGCAAAGCCCCACAAAGACCACCAGGAGTTATTTCCATCCACGACGTGAGGTGTGGAACAGCAACGAAAGAGGAAAACAGTCTGAGGATGTGACAGAACCGACACACTGGAATTGCAAAGAATCAACACACTGGAACCACAAAGAACCGACAACTGGAACCGCAAAGAACCGACACAATGGAACTGCACAGAACCGACACACTGGAACCACAAAGAACCGAAACACAGGAACCGCAAAGAACTGACACACTGGAACAGCAAAGAACCAAAATACTGGAACTGCAAAAAAAACAAAATACTGGACCTGCAAAGAACCGACACACTGGAACCGCAAAGAACCAACACACTAAAACTGCAAAGAACCGACACACTGGAACCGCAAAGAACCAAAATACTGGAACTGCAAAAAAAACGAAATACTGGACCTGCAAAGAACCGACACACTGGAACCGCAAAGAACCGACACACTGAAACCGCAAAGAACCGACAACTGTAACCGCACAGAACAAACCACCTGGAACTGCACAGAACCGACACACTGGAAACCACAAAGAACCAAAACACAGGAACCACAAAGAACTGACACACTGGAACGTAACGAACCGACAAACTGGAAACCGCAAAGAACTGACACACCAGAACTGCAAAGAACCGACACACCGGAACTGCACAGAACTGACACACTGGAACCGCAAAGAACTGACACACTGGAACCCCAAAGAGCAAAATACTGGAACTGCCAAAAAAAAAACCAAAATCTGGAACTGCAAAGAACTGACACACTGGAACCGCAAAAAAAAAAAAAAAAGACACACTGGAACTGCAAAGAACCGACACACTGGAACCGCAAAGAACCGACACACTTTGGGACTACCACAGTGTAGAAGAGCTGCTGTCCAAGCTCCATCTGTTCACACAGGGATCCAGATTATACTCCATCTTAGCTTGGATCCATACGACAGAACAACGGTATCCATGACAGAACAACGACCGGTTCAAGCATCGGATCAGGGTATTTTTTGCTGCATTCCACTACGTGGTACCGGCTCGACTCGACTCGACTCAGCGTTTTTGCGTTTCCATTCCAAAAAAGGACCCTGGAATCTGGTACCTGGTACTAGTTTTTTTGGTACCACCTCCGCTGAGGTTCCAGGACTGGGGACCAGATACTAAAGGTGACACTGTGTAAACACTGCAGACCACTGATTGGTCAGCGTGGTGTGTGTGCCCCGCCCTTTTCCAGTAAATCTGTCAGTAGGTGAATCCACATGATGACAGTCTGTAAAACTACACATACACAGAACCCCCACCCCCCACCCCCATGAAGCCCCTCCTGACTGTTAATAAAACATTTGGTTCCTTACACACACACAAACACACACACACACACACAATGAATCTAACCACATTCTGTTTCATAGCTGTTTGTGTGTGTGTGTGTGTGGGGGGGGGGGGGCATCAAGGCCAGATACAATCTGTTAAACATATGGGCCAATCCCATGATACTTTGCTGGTGGGATGGTTAGTGTAAACTCCAGTGACCTCTGACCTGTGTGTGTGTGTGTGTGTGTGTGTGTGTGTGTGTGTGTGAAAGGACAACAGATGGACAGAACAGCTGATGCATTTTATCAAAGAGAGTTCTGCTGTTTTTGAATGAACTAGTATATATACTGTGAATGTTGTATATATTGTATATGTTGCATTGTATATATTGTATATATTGTGTTGTGTATATTGTATATGTTGTGTTTATTTCATATGTTGTGTATATTGTATATGTTGTATTGTGTATATTGTATATGTTGTATTGTGTATATTGTATATGTTGTGTATATTGTATATGTTGTGTTGTGTGTATTGTGAGGAGGGGAAGGAGTGACAGTCTGCACTGACGTCCAATCAGATTCTCCACAGCACAAAAAAACAAAACAAAATTAAAGCCGCAAGCGGCATCTAAAGGCCCTCGCCAAGGGCACGTCCAGTGGAAGTATGCACATCATTGAGCAGGTGGCGCTCTAGCACCAAATTTCAGTGTCTTCTGATAAATGGGTGTCGGCCTGGGAGATTGACAACTGATTCAAATTTGAGGGAAATCATTGCTTGTATGTCCGAACTAAGGAAATTTTTGTATAAGTAATCTGTAGGGGGCGCTATGCAGCTAAAATTAAATTTCTTCAATTGAATGGGTGTAGGCCTGCAAGATGTACCACTGAGTCAAATTGAGCCAAATCGGTGTTCATATGTCCGAGGTGATGACATTTTCGTGAAGGTGAATTTGTAGGGGGTGCTAGTGAGCGAAATGGCAATTTCTTTTGATAAATGGGTGTAGGCCTGGGAGATTGACAACTGATTCAAATTTGAGCCAAACTGGTGTTCGTATGTCTGAAGTGAAGTAATTTTCGTAAAGGTAAAATTGTAGCGGGCGCTACAGCTCCAATTTCAAATTTTTCTGATAAATGGGTGTAGCCTGAGAGATAGATGTCTGAGGTCAAATTTGAGCCAAATTGGTGTTCGTATGTCCGAACTGAAGCAATTTTAATAATAAAAAAAAAAAAACTTGTAGGGGGTGCTGTAGTGTGAAATTTCAGTTTCTTTTGACAAGTAGGTGTAGGCCTGGGAGACAGATGTCTGAGTCAAATTTGAGCCAAATCGGTGTTCATATCTCCAAACTGATGTCATTTTTGTAAATGTACATTTGTAGGAGGCGCTCTAGAGCGAAACTTCAAATTCTTTTAATAAATGAGTGTAGGCCTGGGAGATGGACGTCTGAGGTAATTTGAGCCAAATCGGTGTTCGTATGTCTGAGCTGAAGCAATTTTTGTAATGGTAAATTCGCAAAGAAACTTTGCAAAGTTTGCGACGTTGTCACACAAAAATGGTGACACTAATCCAAAAAATTCGGGCTAACTTTTGATGCCCCACTTCTCTAGATACTGTACACCGATTTTGAGCTCATCTGGCCAACGGCCAAGGAGGAGATAGTTAAAATACGACGTCAGCGAAAGCGCTGACTCAGCATTTTGGAAATTTCAATCCAATATGGCCAACTTCCAGTTGGTTAAGGGGCGTGGCCACAATAATATTTTTTGTTTGTCTCCTCATGATGAATCTGTGTACCGATTTTCGTGGCTCTACGACAACTTTATTTTGGACGTGCTCCCATTGACGTAATGCATTTCCACTTTTCAAGGGGGCGCTGCAGCAACATTTCTTTACCGACATCTACGAAACCTATATGTAAATTCAATTTTGCACATTTCTGAATTTTGTGCAAAATTTGGGGAGTTTTCATAAATGTTTCAGGGGGTCAAAATTGAGCTCAAAGCGCAGGAGAAAGAAAAATAAAAAAAATAATAATAATTAAAGCTGCAAGCAGCATTGGGCGGGACCTCGCACCAGGCGATCCGCCTCCCCCGCGATCCACCACCCGTGACTGTCGACGCCTCAGCTCCACTCACACCTCTCCGTCCCCATACCAGTTCCCACCCTTTAGTGTCTGTCCTCCTTACATCTGTACAGAACACCAGCGACCCTCTGCTGAAACCACCATCACCTTTAAAATGAGACTTTTATTTTGGAAACCCAACTGTGTGTATGTGCATTTGTTTTTTAATGTGAGAGAAAGAATCAGTTTTGAAAATTAATTGAAATTGTATGAATAAGTGAGTATAAAAGTGATGATTTACCCACATTTTATAAAAAAATTTTTGGATTACCTGGGACCTGAACCAGGGTCCTTCGGCTCCATAGGCAGCTACATGAACCACTGCACTACAGAGAGACATGTGAAAATGTGCACCAGCAAGACTTTTATAGGGATTTTGCCATTTGGAAAAGTGAAACTAAACATAGTCTTCAAAAATCGCTATAATTCCCATAACCGTAGGTCGTATCTGAAAAATTCTTTCACTTTTGGATTCTGCAGACTTGTGGGATTCAATGAGGTCTAACTTTATGTCAAAACTCTGAAATGAATAAGCAGTAATTGCAGAAACGTAGAGTAACTTTCAAAGGCAGATTGCCAACTTCCTGTGGAGTTAGCTCATGAGTGTCAGTGTATGATTTGTCGGGCTCAATCAGACCAACATTTTGGCATTTGTTCATGTTTCGGTGACATTCCTACTGGCTGCTAGGGCAGATTTTGTGTGTTTTTTAGTACATAGGTGGCGCTACAGAGTCCATTTTGGCACCCAAGGGGTTAATTTTTGATATTGTATGAAAGTGTTCACCAGCCATGACATACATGGCAAATTTGGTGAGTTTTGGAGCATGTTAAGGGGGTCAAATGGCAGTCTAAAGTGGAAAAAAGTATGAAAATAAAAGAATTGTTATAAATCAACAACCGTACATCCTATCTCAAAAATTTTTGCATGTGAGCATGGTGCTGAGTCCCATGAACGTGTAGATATGTCACATGTCAGGAAAAACTGCAAAGTGAAAAATGAGTTCCAAACATCACAACTTTGCGGGCTTGTAAAAAAAAACTAAGACAGTTCCGGAAAAGTGAGAGATCACTTTTTTGAGGAGGTTTCACTCTATCTTTTGATGCTATTTAGAAGTCATATGACAAACGGTGTCATCGGAGTTAGTTTTAGAAATTTTATTTTGAAAGGCATATTGCGAACTTCCTGTTGGAGTTAGGTCATAAGTGTCAGTGGATGATTGTAGTGCTTCATCCAACAAGAATTTTGGCACTGGTTTCATGTCTGTACGACATTCCTAGTGGCCACTAGGGCTTTTCCCATTTTTTTCACATAGGTGGCGCTAGAGAGGCCATTTTGGCACCTATGGGGTTAATTTTTACATTTTATCAAATTTTTCGCCAGGCCTGACGTGTGCCAAATTTGGTGAGTTTTTGAGCATGTTAGGGGGGCAAATTCCAGTTTTAAAGCGTCACGGAAAAATAATAATAATAATTAAAGCTGCAAGCAGCATTGGGCGGGACCTCGCACCGGGCGCTCCGCCTCCCCCGCGATCCGCCTCCCGTGACCGTCCACACCTCAGCTCCCTCACACCTGTCCGTCCCCTACCAGTTCCCATCCTTTAGTGTCTGTCCTCCTTACATCTGTACAGAACACCAGTGACCCTCTGCTGAAACCACCATCACCTTTAAAATGAGACTTTTAATTTGGAAACCCTACTGTGTGTATGTGCATTTGCTTTGTATGTGAGAGAAAGAATCAGTTTGAAAAATGAATTTAAATTGTGTGAATAATTGAGCATTAAAGTGATGATTTGTCACATTTAAGGCTTTTATTTTGGAAAAACCCTATTGTGTGAGGATGTGTGTCTGTGAGAAAGAGTACTTTTGAATGAAGAAACATTGTACAAACAGTTGAGCGTTTGGTCATAAAAATGAAAAGAAGTTATGTAATAGACATTATGTATTATTTTTAATAGAGGTTTTATTTTAAAAAAAAATTTACTCTGTGTACTTTGTAATGTGTGCAAAATGTCCAATATCCACAATACAATGCAGAAAAAAACAGTTTTAAAATGAAAAAGAAAAAAAAAAAAAAAAAAATTCTTGGAATGCCTGGGACTTGAACCAGGGTCCTCTTGTTCCATAGGCAGCTACATGAACCACTGCACTACAGACAGACACATACAGCTGTGCACCAGGAAGATTTTTATAGGGAGTTTGCCATTGTGAAAAGTGAAAGTAAACATAGTCTTCAAAAAATCGCCATAATTCCATAACCGTAGGACGTATCTGAAAAATTCTTTCAGTTTTGGATTCTGCAGACTTTTGGGAATTTATTGAGGTATAAGTTTTTACTCAAAAGTCTGAAATGAATAAGCAGTAATTGCAGAAACGTAGAGTAACTTTCAAAGGCAGATTGCCAACTTCCTGTTGGAGTTAGCTCATGAGTGTCAGTGTATGATTTGTCGGGCTCAATCAGACCAACATTTTGGCATTTGTTTCATGTTTCTGTGACATTCCTACTGGCTGCTAGGGCAGATTTGTGTGTTTTCAGTACATAGGTGGCGCTACAGAGTCCATTTTGGCACCCAAGGGGTTAATTTTTGATATTGTATGAAAGTGTTCACCAGCCATGACATACATGGCAAATTTGGTGAGTTTTGGAGCATGTTAAGGGGGTCAAATGGCAGTCTAAAGTGGAAAAAGTATGAAAATAAAAGAATTGTTATAAATCAACAACCGTACATCCTATCTCAAAATTTTTTGCATGTGAGCATTGTGCTGAGTCCCATGAACATGTAGATATGTCACATGTCAGGAAAAACTGCAAAGTGAAAAATGAGTTCCAAACATCACAACTTTGCGGGCTTGTAAAAAAAAAACTAAGACAGTTCCGGAAAAAGTGAGAGATCACTTTTTTGAGGAGGTTTCACTCTATCTTTTGATGCTATTTAGAAGTCAATATGACAAACGGTGTCATCGGAGTTAGTTTTAGAAATTTTATTTTGAAAGGCATATTGCGAACTTCCTGTTGGAGTTAGGTCATAAGTGTCAGTGGATGATTTGTAGTGCTTCATCCAACAAGAATTTTAGCATTGGTTTCATGTCTGTACGACATTCCTAGTGGCCACTAGGGCTTTTCCCATTTTTTTCACATAGGTGGCGCTAGAGAGGCCATTTTGGCACCTATGGGGTTAATTTTTACATTTTATCAAATTTTTCGCCAGGCCTGACATGTGTGCCAAATTTGGTGAGTTTTTGAGCATGTTTAGGGGGGCAAATTCCAGTTTAAAGCGTCACGGAAAAATAATAATAATAATAATAATAATAATATAAAACGAACGAAAAAACAATAGGGCCTTGCTTGCAGGCAAGGCCTCTCACTGCGTGAGAGGGCCTTACCTTTCGGCTCGGTCCCTAATAATATAAAACGAACGAAAAACAATAGGGCCTTGCTTGCAGGCAAGGCCTCTCACTGTGTGAGAGGGCCTTACCTTTCGGCTCGGTCCCTAATAATATAAAAACGAACGAAAAACAATAGGGCCTTGCTTGCAGGCAAGGCCTCTCACTGTGTGAGAGGGCCTTACCTTTCGGCTCGGTCCCTAATAATAATAATAATATAAAAACAAACGAAAAACAATAGGGCCTTGCTTGCAGGCAAGGCCTCTCACTGTGTGAGAGGGCCTTACCTTTCGGCTCGGTCCCTAATAATAATAATATAAAACGAACGAAAAACAATAGGGCCTTGCTTGCAGGCAAGGCCTCTCACTGTGTGAGAGGGCCTTACCTTTCAGCTCGGTCCCTAATTAAAGCTGCAAGCAGCATTGGGCGGGACCTCGCACCGGGCGATCCGCCTCCCCCGCGATCCGCCACCCGTGACTGTCGACGCCTCAGCTCCACTCACACCTGTCCGTCCCCATACCAGTTCCCATCCTTTAGTGTCCGTCCTCCTTACATCTGTACAGAACACCAGTGACCCTCTGCTGAAACCACCATCACCTTTAAAATGAGACTTTTATTTTGGAAACCCTACTGTGTGTATGTGCATTTGTTTTTAATGTGAGAGAAAGAATCCGTTTGAAAAATTAATTGAAATTGTATGAATAAGTGAGTATAAAACTGATGATTTACCACATTTAAGGCTTTTATTTTGGAAAAACCCTATTGTGTGAGGATGTGTGTCTGTGAGAAAGAGTACTTTTGAATGAAGAAACATTGTACAACAGTTGAGTGTTTGGTCATAAAAATGAAAAGAAGTTATGTAACAGACATTTTGTATTATTCTTAATTTTGGTTTTATTTTGAAAAAATGTACTCCGTGTACTTTTGAATGTGTGCAAAATTTCCAATATCCACAATACAATGCAGTAAAACCTGTTTTAAAATAAAATTAAAAAAAAGAAATTTTTTGGATTACCTGGGACTTGAACCAGGGTCCTTCGGCTCCATAGGCAGCTACATGAACCACTGAACTACAGAGAGTCACGTGAAAATATGCACCAGCAAGACTTTTATAGGGATTTTGCCATTTGGAAAAGTGAAACTAAACATAGTCTTCAAAAAATCGCTATAATTCCATAACCGTAGGTCGTATCTGAAAAATTCTTTCACTTTTGGATTCTGCAGACTTGTGGGAATTCAATGAGGTCTAACTTTTATGTCAAAAGTCTGAAATGAATAAGCAGTAATTGCAGAAACGTAGAGTAACTTTCAAAGGCAGATTGCCAACTTCCTGTTGGAGTTAGCTCATGAGTGTCAGTGTATGATTTGTCGGGCTCAATCAGACCAACATTTTGGCATTTGTTTCATGTTTCTGTGACATTCCTACTGGCTGCTAGGGCAGATTTTGTGTGTTTTTTAGTACATAGGTGGCGCTACAGAGTCCATTTTGGCACCCAAGGGGTTAATTTTTGATATTGTATGAAAGTGTTCACCAGCCATGACATACATGGCAAATTTGGTGAGTTTTGGAGCATGTTAAGGGGGTCAAATGGCAGTCTAAAGTGGAAAAAGTATGAAAATAAAAGAATTGTTATAAATCAACAACCGTACATCCTATCTCAAAAATTTTTTGCATGTGAGCATTGTGCTGAGTCCCATGAACGTGTAGATATGTCACATGTCAGGAAAAACTGCAAAGTGAAAAATGAGTTCCAAACATCACAACTTTGCGGGCTTGTAAAAAAAAAACTAAGACAGTTCCGGAAAAAGTGAGAGATCACTTTTTTGAGGAGGTTTCACTCTATCTTTTGATGCTATTTAGAAGTCAATATGACAAACGGTGTCATCGGAGTTAGTTTTAGAAATTTTATTTTGAAAGGCATATTGCGAACTTCCTGTTGGAGTTAGGTCATAAGTGTCAGTGGATGATTTGTAGTGCTTCATCCAACAAGAATTTTGGCACTGGTTTCATGTCTGTACGACATCCTAGTGGCCACTAGGGCTTTTCCCATTTTTTTCACATAGGTGGCGCTATAGAGGCCATTTTGGCACCTATGGGGTTAATTTTTACATTTTTATCAAATTTTTCGCCAGGCCTGACATGTGTGCCAAATTTGGTGAGTTTTTGAGCATGTTTAGGGGGGGCAAATTCCAGTTTAAAGCGTCACGGAAAAATAATAATAATTAAAGCTGCAAGCAGCATTGGGCGGGACCTCGCACCGGGCGTTCCGCCTCCCCCGCGATCCGCCACCCGTGACTGTCGACGCCTCAGCTCCACTCACACCTCTCCGTCCCCATACCAGTTCCCACCCTTTAGTGTCTGTCCTCCTTACATCTGTACAGAACACCAGTGACCCTCTGCTGAAACCACCATCACCTTTAAAATGAGACTTTTATTTTGGAAACCCTACTGTGTGTATGTGCATTTGTTTTTAATGTGAGAGAAAGAATCAGTTTGAAAAATTAATTGAAATTGTATGAATAAGTGAGTATAAAAGTGATGATTTACCACATTTAAGGCTTTTATTTTGGAAAAACCCTATTGTGTGAGGATGTGTGTCTGTGAGAAAGAGTACTTTTGAATGAAGAAACATTGTACAAACAGTTGAGTGTTTGGTCATAAAAATGAAAAGAAGTTATGTAATAGACATTTTGTATTATTCTTAATTTTGGTTTTATTTTGAAAAAATGTACTCCGTGTACTTTTGAATGTGTGCAAAATTTCCAATATCCACAATACAATGCAGTAAAACCTGTTTTAAAATAAAATTTAAAAAAAAAATTTTTTTGGATAACCTGGGACTTGAACCAGGGTCCTTCAGCTCCATAGGCAGCTACATGAACCACTGCACTACAGAGAGACATGTGAAAATGTGCACCAGCAAGACTTTTATAGGGATTTTGCCATTTGGAAAAGTGAAACTATACATAGTCTTCAAAAAAATCGCTATAATTCCATAACCGTAGGTCGTATGTGAAAAATTCTTTCACTTTTGGATTCTGCAGACTCGTGGGAATTCAATGAGGTATAAATTTTATGTCAAAACTCTGAAATGAATAAGCAGTAATTGCAGAAACGTAGAGTAACTTTCAAAGGCAGATTGCCAACTTCCTGTTGGAGTTAGCTCATGAGTGTCAGTGTATGATTTGTCGGGCTCAATCAGACCAACATTTTGGCATTTGTTTCATGTTTCTGTGACATTCCTACTGGCTGCTAGGGCAGATTTTGTGTGTTTTTTAGTACATAGGTGGCGCTACAAAGTCCATTTTGGCACCCAAGGGGTTAATTTTTGATATTGTATGAAAGTGTTCACCAGCCATGACATACATGGCAAATTTGGTGAGTTTTGGAGCATGTTAAGGGGGTCAAATGGCAGTCTAAATTGGAAAAAGTATGAAAATAAAAGAATTGTTATAAATCAACAACCATACATCCTATCTCAAAAATTTTTGCATGTGAGCATTGTGCTGAGTCCCACAAACGTGTAGATATGTCACATGTAAGGAAAAACTGCAAAGTGAAAAATGAGTTCCAAACATCACAACTTTGCGGGCTTGTAAAAAAAAAACTAAGACAGTTCCGGAAAAAGTGAGAGATCACTTTTTTGAGGAGGTTTCACTCTATCTTTTGATGCTATTTAGAAGTCAATATGACAAACGGTGTCATCGGAGTTAGTTTTAGAAATTTTATTTTGAAAGGCATATTGTGAACTTCCTGTTGGAGTTAGGTCATAAGTGTCAGTGGATGATTTGTAGTGCTTCATCCAACAAGAATTTTGGCACTGGTTTCATGTCTGTACGACATTCGTAGTGGCCACTAGGGCTTTTCCCATTTTTTTCACATAGGTGGCGCTAGAGAGGCCATTTTGGCACCTATGGGGTTAATTTTTACATTTTATCAAATTTTTCGCCAGGCCTGACATGTGTGCCAAATTTGGTGAGTTTTTGAGCATGTTTAGGGGGGCAAATTCCAGTTTAAAGCGTCACGGAAAAATAATAATAATAATAATAATAATAATAATAATAATAATATAAAAACGAACGAAAAACAATAGGGCCTTGCTTGCAGGCAAGGCCTCTCACTGTGTGAGAGGGCCTTACCTTTCGGCTCGGTCCCTAATTAAAGCTGCAAGCAGCATTGGGCGGGACCTCGCACCGGGCGATCCGCCTCCCCCGCGATCCGCCACCCGTGACTGTCGACGCCTCAGCTCCACTCACACCTGTCCGTCCCCATACCAGTTCCCATCCTTTAGTGTCCGTCCTCCTTACATCTGTACAGAACACCAGCGACCCTCTGCTGAAACCACCATCACCTTTAAAATGAGACTTTTATTTTGGAAACCCTACTGTGTGTATGTGCATTTGTTTTTAATGTGAGAGAAAGAATCAGTTTGAAAAATTAATTGAAATTGTATGAATAAGTGAGTATAAAAGTGATGATTTACCACATTTAAGGCTTTTATTTTGGAAAAACCCTATTGTGTGAGGATGTGTGTCTGTGAGAAAGAGTACTTTTGAATGAAGAAACATTGTACAAACAGTTGAGTGTTTGGTCATAAAATGAAAAGAAGTTATGTAATAGACATTTTGTATTATTCTTAATTTTGGTTTTATTTTGAAAAAATGTACTCCGTGTACTTTTGAATGTGTGCAAAATTTCCAATATCCACAATACAATGCAGTAAAACCTGTTTTAAAATAAAATAAAAAAAAAAAAAAAATTTTGGATTACCTGGGACTTGAACCAGGGTCCTTCGGCTCCATAGGCAGCTACATGAACCACTGCACTACAGAGAAACATGTGAAAATGTGCACCAGCAAGACTTTTATAGGGATTTTGCCATTTGGAAAAGTTAATTTGGCCATTTGGCCATTTGGGTCAAATGGCAGTCTAAAGTGGAAAAAGTATGAAAATAAAAGAATTGTTATAAATCAACAACCGTACATCCTATCTCAAAAATTTTTGCATGTGAGCATTGTGCTGAGTCCCATGAACGACCATCACCTTTAAATGAGACTTTTATTTTGGAAACCCTACTGTGTGTATGTGCATTTGTTTAGTATGTGAGGGAAAAAATCAGTTAGAAAAATGAATTGAAGTTGTATGAATAAGTGAGTATAAAAGTGATGATTTCTCACAGTTAAGGCTTTTATTTTGGAAAAACCCTATTGTGTGAGCATGTGTGTCTGTGAGAAAGAGTACTTTTGAATGAAGAAACATTGTACAAACAGTTGAGCGTTTGGTCATAAAAATGAAAAGAAGTTATGTAAAAGACAGTATGTATTATTTTTAATAAGGGTTTTATTTTGAAAAAAATGTACTGTGTTTACTTTGTAATGTGTGCAAAATGTCCAATATCCCACAACAAAATACAGCAAAACATGTTTTAAAATGTGATGAAGGGAAGAAAAAAAAAAAAAAAAAAAGCTATTTCCCTTCTTGGGGTTTGAACCCAGGACTCCTGCATAACAGAACACTGCTCTAACCACTGATCTATTATCAGACACCCACCAGATGGCAGCAGTGTCCTTTATATGGGGATATTGTCATTGTGAAAAGTGAAACTACACATACTCTTCCAAAAATCGCCATTATTCCATAACCGTAGGTCGTATCTGAAAAATTCTTTCACTTTTGGATTCTGCAGACTTGTGGGAATTTAATGAGATAAAACTTTTGTGTCAAAAGTCTAAAATGAATAAGCAGTAATTGCAGAAACGTAGAGTAACTTTCAAAGGCAGATTGCCAACTTCCTGTTGGAGTTAGCTCATAAGTGTCAGTGTATGATTTGTCGGCTCAATCAGACCAACATTTTGGCATTTGTTTCATGTTTCTGTGACATTCCCTACTGGCCGCTAGGGAAGATTTGTGTGTTTTTTAGTACATAGGTGGCGCTACAGAGTCCATTTGGCACCCAAGGGTTAATTTTGATATGGTATGAAAGTGTTCAGCAGCCATGACATACATGGCAAATTTGGTGAGTTTTGGAGCATGTTAAGGGGGTCAAATGGCAGTCTAAAGTGGAAAAAAGAATGAAAGAAAAAAAAATTGTTATAAATCAATAACTGTACATGCTATCTTAAAAATTTTTGCATGTGAGTATTGTGGTGAGTACCGTGAACGCGTAGATATGTCACATGTGGGGAAAAACTCCAAAGTGAAAAATGAGTTTCAAACATCGCAACTTTGCAGCCCTGTAAAAGAAAAACTAAGACAGGTCTGGAAAAAGTGTGAGATCAGTTTTTTGATGAGGGTTCACTCTATCTTTTGGGGCTATTTAGAAGTCAATACGACAAATGGTGTCATCGGAGTTAGTTTTAGAAATTTTATTTTGAAAGGCATATTGCGAACTTCCTGTTGGAGTTAGGTCATAAGTGTCAGTGCATGATTTGTAGCGCTTTATCCAACAAAAATTTTGGCACTGGTTTCATGTCTGTACAACATTCCTACTGGCCAATAGGGCAGTTGCCATTTTTTTCACATAAGTGGCGCTAGAGAGGCCATTTTGGCACCTATGGGGTTAATTTTTTCATTTTATCAAATTTTTCGCCAGGCCTGACATGTGTGCCAAATTTGGTGAGTTTTCGTGCATGTTCAGGGGGTCAAAATCCAGGTCAAAGTGGTGTGTGAATAATAATAATATAAAAACGAACAAATAACAATAGGGCCTTGCTTGCAGGCAAGGCCTCTCACTGTGTGAGAGGGCCTTACCTTTCGGCTCGGTCCCTAATAATAATCTGAGCAAGAACAATATAGCCGTTTCTATGGCAACCACGTATTTGCCCTTTTTTGAAAGTTCTCGAGGTCCCCCACATGTGTGTGGGGTCAGATGTCACGTGTCGTGCACTTAAACCCACGTGACTGACCCCGAGTGGGCGTGTCCATTGACTCCCCTTCATTCTGAGCAGGTGTTAAATATGCGATTTGTGCACATGTCATATACATCGTCGGAAAGGTCTCAGTGCCGTGAATGTGAAAATGTGTGAGAGTGGCGACAGTGGCGAAAGGTGACCGCGTCACTGGCGATTTTGTCCCCATGCGCCCACTGCAGACTCAATAGGCCCTGCGCCGGCTTTACTCGGCTCGGGCCTAATAATCTGAGCAAGAACAATATAGCTGTTTCCATGGTAACCACGTATTTGGCCTTATTTGAAAGCTCTCGAGGTCCCCCACATGTCTGTGGGGTCAGAGGTCATGTGTCGTGCACTTACACCCGTGTGACTGACCCCGACTTGGCGTGTCCCATTGACTCCCATTCATTCTGAGCAGGTGTAAATATGTGACTTGTGCACATGTCATATACATCTTCGGAAAGGTCTCAGTGCCGTGAATGTGAATGTGTGTGAGAGTGGCGATAGTGGCGAAAGGCGACCGCGTCACTAGCAATTTTGTCCCCATGCGCCCACTGCAGACTCAGTAGGCCCTGCGCCGGCTTTACTCGGCTCGGGCCTAACAAGAGCTGCTGCAGCGAAACACATGAGAAATAGAGGAGCACATCAGATCCACATCAGATCCATATAATCAGTCTGCGGTAGTAGGCCACGCCCCCTGCACATGCAGTGAGTCACTGGTAACAACACTGAATTAAAGCCGCAAGTGGCATTGAAAGGCCCTCTCCACAGGCACGTCCAGTAAAAGTATGTCCATCGTTCAGCAGGTGGCACTCTACCACCAAATTTTAACGTCTTCTGATGAAGTAAATCTGTAGGGGGCTCTATGGAGCCAATATTTAATTTCTTCCATTGAATGGGTGTAGACCTGCGAGATGTACCACTGAGTCAAATTTGAGCCAAATTGGTGTTCGTATCTCCGAACTGATGCAATTTTTGTGAAGGAAAATTTGTAGGGGGCGCTATTGAGCGAAATGATAATTTCTTTTGATAAATGGGTGTAGGCCTGGGAGATTGACGACTGATTCAAATTTTAGCCAAATCGGTGTTCGTATGTCCAAACTGAAGCAATTATCGCAAAGGTAAAGTTGTAGGGGTGCTATAGCACCAAATTTCACATTTTTCTGATAAATGGCTGTAGGTCTGGGAGATAGATGTCTAAGTCAAATTTGAGCCAAATCGGTGTTCCTATGTCCGAACTGAAGCAATTTTAATTAAAAAATTAATAAAAACTTGTAGAGGGCGCTGTAGTGCGAAATTTCAATTTCTTTTGACAGATAGGTGTAGGCCTGGGAGACAGATGTCTGAGTCAAATTTGAGCCAAATTGGTGTTTGTATCTCTGAACTGATGTCATTTTTGTAAATGTACATTTGTAGGGGGCGCTATAGTGCAAAATTTCAATTTCTTTTAATATATGGCTGTAGGCCTGGGAGATGGACGTCTGATTCAAATTTGAGCCAAATCAGTGTTTGTATGTCTGAGCTGAAGCAATTTTTGTAATGGTAAATTTCCGAAGAAACTTTGCAAAGTTTGCGACATCGTCACACAAAAACAGTGAGACCGATCCCAAAAATTCAGCTAACTTTTGATGCCCCACTTCTCTAGATACTGTACACTGATTTTCAGCTCATTTGGCCACACGGCCAAGGAGGAGATAGTTAAAATATGACGTCAGCGAAAACGCTGACATAGCATTTTGGAAATTTCCATCCAATAAGGCCGACAGGAGAAAGAAAAATAAGAAAAAAAAAAAAAAAATTAAAAGCCGCAAGCGGCATCTAAAGGCCCTCACCACTGGCACGTCCAGTAGAAGTATGTCCATCGTTCAGCAGGTGGCGCTCTAGCACCAAATTTCAATGTCTTCTGATGAATGGGTGTAGGCCTGGGAGATTGACAACTGATTCAAATTTGTGGCAAATCTTTGTTTGTATGTCCAAACTAAAGAAAATTTTGTATAAGTAAATCTGTAGGGGGTGCTATGCAGCTAAAATTAAATTTCTTCCATTGAATGGGTGTAGGCCTGCGAGATGTACCACTGAGTCAAATTTGAGCCAAATCGGTGTTTGTATGTCCGAACTGAAGCAATTGTAATAAAAAAATAAAAAAAAAAAACTTGTAGGGGGCGCTGTAGTGCGAAATTTCACTTTCATTTGACAAGTAGGTGTAGGCCTGGGAGACACATGTCTGAGTCAAATTTGAGCCAAATCGGTGTTCGTATGTCTGAACTGATGTCATTTTTGTAAATGTACATTTGTAGGGGGCGCTATTATGTGAAATTTCAATTTCTTTTAATAAATGGGTGTAGGCCTGGGAGATAGACGTCTGAGTCAAATTTAAGAATAATCGGTGTTTGAATGTCTGAGCTGAAGCAATTTTTTTGATGGTAAATTTTCGAAAAAACTTCACAAAGTTTGCAACCTCGTCGCACAAAAACGGTAACACCGATTTAAAAAATTCAGCTACCTTTTGATGCCCCACTTCTCTAGATACTGTACACCAATTTTGAGCTCATTTGGCCAAATGCCCAAGGAGGAGATAGTTAAAATATGATGTCAGCGAAAACGCTGACTCCGCATTTTGGAAATTTCAATCCAATATGGCCGACTAAGGGTTGGTTTAGGGGCGTGGCCATAATAATATTTTTTGTTTGTCTCCTCATGATGAATCTGTCTACCAATTTTTGTGGCTCTACGACAAACTTTATGTTGGACGTGCTTCCATTGGCGTAATGTATTTCCACTTTTCAAGGGGGTGCTGCAGGAACATTTCTTTACCGACATCTACAAAACCTATATGTAAATTAAATTTCTCGCACTTCTGAATTTTGGGCAAAATTTGGTGAGTTTTCGTAAATGTTCAGGGGGTCAAAATTGAGCTCAAAGCGCAGGAGAAGGAAAAATAAGACAAAATTAAAGCCGCAAGCGGCATCTACAGGCCCTCGCCATGGGCACGTCCAGTAGAAGTATGCGAAATTTCAATTTCTTTTAATAAATGGCTATAGGCCTGGGAGATGGACGTCTGAGTCAAATTTGAGCCAAATCGGTGGTTGTATGTCTGAGCTGAAGCAAT
Organism: Sphaeramia orbicularis; assembly: GCF_902148855.1. Classification (NCBI taxonomy): domain Eukaryota; kingdom Metazoa; phylum Chordata; class Actinopteri; order Kurtiformes; family Apogonidae; genus Sphaeramia; species Sphaeramia orbicularis. The sequence continues at coordinate 25,495 of NW_021941479.1, read as the reverse complement.
TTTTGTAATGGTAAATTCCCGAAGAAACTTTGCAAAGTTTGCGATGTTGTCACAAAAAAACGGTGACACTGATCCAAAGAATTCGGCTAACTTTTGATGCCCCACTTCTCTAGATACTGTACACCGATTTTGAGCTCATTTGGCCAAACAGCCAAGGAGGAGATAGTTAAAATATGACGTCAGTGAAAACGCTGACTCAGCATTTTGGAAATTTCAATCCAATATGGCCGACTTCCGGTTGGTTTAGGGGCGTGGCCACAGGAATATTTTTTGTTTGTCTCCTCATGATGAATATGTGTACCAATTTTCGTGGGTCTATGACAAACTTTACGTTGGACGTGTTCCCATTGACGTAATGTATTTCCACATTTCAAGGGGGCGCTGCCACAACATTTCTTTACCGGCATCTGTGAAACCTATATGTAAATTCAATTTTGCACATTTCTGAATTTTGGGCAAATTTCGGTGAGTTTTCGTAAATGTTTAGGGGGTCAAATTTGAGCTCAAAGCGCAGGAGAAAGAAAAATAAACATTGAATTAAAGCCGCAAGCGGCATCTAAAGACCCTCGCCAAGGGCACGTCCAGTAGAAGTATGTTCATCGTTCAGCTGGTGGCGCTCTAGCCCCAAATTTTGTGTCTTCTGATGAATGAGTGTAGGCCTGGGAGATTGACAATTGACTCAAATTTGAGAAAAATCAGTGTTCGTACGTCCCAACTGAACAAGTTCTTGTATAAATAAATCTGTAGGGGGCGCTATGGAGCTAAAATTCAATTTGTTCCATTGAATGGGTGTAGGCCTGTGAGATGTACCACTGAGTCAAATTTGAGCCAAATCGGTGTTCGTATCTCCGAACTGATGCAATTTTCGTGAAGGTAAATTTGTAGGGGGCGCTATTGCGTGAAATGGAATTTTCTTTTGATAAATGGGTGTAGGCTTGGGAGATTGACAACTGATTCAAATTTGAGTGAAATCGGTGTTCGTACGTCCGAATTGATGCAATTTTCGTGAAGGTAAATTTGTAAGGGGCGCTATTGAGCGAAATGGCAATTTCTTTTGATAAATGGGTGTAGGCCTGGGAGATACACGTCTGAGTCAAATTTGAGCCAAATTGGTGTTCGTATGTCCGAACTGAAGCAATTTTAATAAACAAATTTAAAAAAAAAACTTGTAGGGGGCGCTGTAGTGCAAAATTTCACTTTCTTTTGACAAGTAGGTGTAGGCCTGGGAGACACATGTCTGAGTCAAATTTGAGCCAAATCGGTGTTCATATGTCCGAACTGATGTCATTTTTGTAAATGTACATTTGTAGGGGGTGCTATAGTGCAAATTTCAATTTCTTTTAATAAATGGGTGTAGGCCTGGGAGATAGATGTCTGAGTCAAATTTGAGCCAAATTGGTGTTCGTATGTCCGAACTGAAGCAATTTTCGTAATGGTAAATTCCCGAAGAAAATTTGCAAAGTTTGCGATGTCGTCACACAAAAACGGTGACACCAATCCCAAGAATTTGGCTAATTTTTGATGCCCCACTTCTCTAGATACTGTACACCGATTTTGAGCTCATTTGGCCAAATGCCCAAGGAGGAGATAGTTAAAATACGACGTCAGCGAAAACGCTGACTCAGCATTTTGGAAATTTCAATCCAATATGGTTGACTAAGGGTTGGTTTAGGGGCGTGGCCATAATAATATTTTTTGTTTGTCTCCTCATGATGAATCTGTGCACTGATTTTCGTGGCTCTACGACAAACTTTACGTTGGACATGCTCCCATTGGCGTAATGTATTTCCACTTTTCAAGGGGGCGCTGCAGCAAAATTTCTTTACCGACATCTACGAAACCTATATGTAAATTCAATTTCTCGCACTTCTGAATTTTGGGCAAAATTTGGTGAGTTTTCGTAAATGTTCAGGGGGTCAAATTTGAGCTCAAAGAGCAGGAGAAGAAAAAAAAAAATCTGAGCAAGAACAATATAGCCGTTTCCGTGGCAACCACATATTTGGCCTTATTTGAAAGCTCTTGAGCTCCCCCACATGTCTGTGGGGTCAGAGGTCATGTGTCATGCACTTACACACACGTGACTGACCCCGACTGGGCGTGTCCCATTGACTCCCATTCATTCTGAGCAGGTGTAAATATGCGATTTGTGCACATGTCATGTACATGTTCTTAAAGGTCTCAGTGCCGTGAATGTGAATATGTGTGAGAGTGGCGACAGTGGAGAAAGGCGACTGCGTCACTGGTGATTTCGTCCCCATTCGCCCACTGCAGACTCAATAGGCCCTGCGCCGGCTTTACTCGGCTCCGGCCTAAAAATGAGAACGAACCAGAGAAAATCCCCGTAAATGCAGACTTGGTGCCAAAAACCAAAACAGCATCAGTTCTGTGGAATTATTTCAGATCCACAAGGATGAAACTGAAACGTGGATAAGGCTAATGACGTTCATTTTGTCTTCTGTTTCAGTAAATATACTATTTTCTTTGTTCAGATCAGGTCTAGGTTTTCAGATGTTTCCTGCTTGACAGTTTCCACTGTGACTCCACTCGGCTCTGGTTGGCTCAACGGGCTCTGATTGGTCCATCGAGCCGACCAGCTGATAAATGACACGTTAGCAGCACGTCGGATGACGCTTCTGAGGAAGACTGGAGTCACAGTGGAAACTGTCAAGCAGGTAACATCTGAAAACTGGACCTGATCTGAACAAAGAAAATAGTATATTTACTGAAACAGAAGACAAAGTGAACGTCATTAGCCTTAACCAAGAAAGTTCTGGACATGACAGTGGTAAGGCCCTCCACCGACTGGAAAAGTTGGAAAAAGAGCAAGCCTGCCCGAAAAACCACCTAAGATTCAACATGTGATGCAGAGATGAGGACATAACACCGGCAAGCCTTAACATAAAAAGCCCTATCCCAACCAAGAACGCAGAAAACATCATTAAAAAAGCCAGGAAAGTCCTCATCAGAGAACGGACAAGGACAACGTTAAGCATGATCAACGAAATCAGCGCACAAATAAAAGACGAAATGGACAATTTCAAGCACCACCACACACTGGAGAAGAACATGGAGGAAGAAATAAATGCATCGCTGAAACGCACATATGAACAAGAATTTGGCATCACAAAGCAACATCAGATCAAAAAACTCAACAAACTAATAGAAAGAAGAAATTAAAACAGACAAGCACACTTCAAAACCAATAAAAAATGGTTGCCGAATCTAACAAAATGCACCCTCACAGAACCAGAAAAAAAGTGTCAACCAAAGGACTAAATTTTGCCATTACACCCAAAAAAATACCACATGATGAATATATACTCGCCACAGAATTAGCATGCCATAAAATCCAAGACCAGGGACAGAAAGCAGAAGTCCAGAACGCGGTAGCAGGGATCCTCAAATCGAACAACAGATGGAAAACATGTTAGGAGACAGAGACACATATGAAATACTGAAAAAGACCCCACAGAGGAAAAGGACACTAAAAACACTACTAGAAAACAATAAAATAACACGAGACACATACGACCACCTCATACCCACAGCTAATATCACCCCCCGAATATATGGAACCCCAAAATACACAAAAAGAACACCCCTCTATGGCCAATAATAGCATCGGTTCGGTCACCTACAACCTTTCCAAAGCCATAGTGGAAATCCTCAAACCCTTCCTCGGCACAACACAACACCACTGCAAGAATTCAAAACTAGCCCCAGAACTCAACAACATGACAGTAGAAAAAGACGAAATCCTCATTTCACACGACATAATATCTCTTTTCACCAAAACCCCTGTGGACATCACATTGCACATAGTACAAGATCGCTTAAAACAAGACCGGACCCTCAAGAAACGCACAAACCTGACAGTCCACGACATCTCCACACTTCTAAATTTCGTTGCCAAATCCACCTACTTTCAGTTCAGAAACAAAATATACAGACAGACAGAAGGATTCGCCATGGGAGACCCACTATCCGCAATAATGAGCAGTTTTTTCATGGAGGACCTGGAAACTGAAGCCATCCACACAGCACCCACCCACTGCAAACCATTACTTTGGAAAAGATACGTAGACGACATCCAGGAAAAATAAAAACCGGACACACACAAGAACTTACAGACCTCTTAAACAGCACTGACCAAACTGGAAACATACAACTCACCCACGAAGAAGAAACAAACTGGACCATATCATTCCTGGACATGAACATCCACCACAGAGAAGACAGCAGTATTAAAATCACAGTCTACAGAAAACCCACACACACCGACCAGTACCTCCTCTGGACATCACAACACCAGTACCTCCTCTGGACATCACAACACCAGTACCTCCTCTGGACATCAGAACACCAGTACCTCCTCTGGACATCAGAACACCAGTTCCTCCTCTGAACATCAGAACACCCCACAGCACACGAACTCTCAGTCGTCAGAACACTATATGAATGGGCCACCGTCATAACCGACGAACACGACAGACAGGAGGAGGAAAAACATATTCAACACGCTCTTACACTGTGACAGTACCCCAAATGGGCCATCAACAAAGGCAGACAATAAGTCAAAAACAAAGAAAAGAAGAGCAAAGACAAAAAAACAAAACACACAAAAAAGACCAACGATAAACCCAAAGATTTCATAACCATACCATACATCCAGGGGATAACAGAACCAATACAGAGGGTCATGAAAAAACACCACATCAACACTGTCATCAAACCACACACAAAACTCTGTCAGTTACTCGTACACCCAAAGGACAAAATAGTAACGGACCAAAAATGTCATTTTCAAGAAACCATGCAAATCATGTAACAAAACATACATCAGGAAAACAGGACGATCTTTCAACAAAAGGAAAAACGAACACCAAAAAGAATGTGAAAAGGAGACAGTGGGGAAATTCACATGGACTCAAAAGGATTAAGCCGAACAGGAGAACTTAAAATCGACCATCACTGACCACTGCAGGAGACACACCCACATCACAGACCACTGCAGAAGACACACCCACATCACAGACCACTGCAGAAGACACACCCACATCACAGACCACTGCAGAAGACACACCCACATCATGGACAGGGATCAGGGCACAGTCAGAACTTCTGAAACAAACAAACTCAAACGTTGGATCAAGGAGGCGATAGAGATCAGGAAGTGGGCGAGCGACACCATCACCTGGGACCAGGGGGCGTACACCCTCTGCACACCTGGGATTCCCTCCTCCACAGACCACCCAAGGCGGAGGAGGCGCAGTCGGCTCAACGGGCTCTGATTGGTCCGTTGAGCCGACCAGCTGATGAATGACACGTCAGCAGCACGTCGGATGACGCTTCTGAGGAAGACGGGAGTCACAGTGGAAACTGTCAAGCAGGAAACATCTAAAAACTAGACCTGATCTGAACACAGAAAACAGTATATTTACTGAAACATGTGGAAACAGCAGAAGGATGAAACTGATACATGTGGAAACACAACCACAGGAAACACAACCAGTGAGTTTGACCATTTCCATCTGCTCCTCTGAACCCTTTCCAGTCTAATTCCAGTCTTAATGGTCCTGGTTCCAGACTCTGAGGTGGAGCCTGCATGGCCCAAGGGCTGCTGGGTATCTGAGGCAGAGGCTTTACACAAACCACACCAACTGAGAGTCTGGTATTAATGAGGAATTAAGAGAAGATTAATGAAGGCACTGATTAGCATTAGCATTAGTGCTCATCCCAGTCAGGGCATTCACTTAGTGTGTGTGTGTTCTACAGCAGGAGGAGAGGAGGACAAGGAGAGGAGGAGGAGAGAAGGAGGAGAGGAAGGAGAGGAGGCGGAGGAGGAGGAGGAGAGGAGGAGGAGAGGAAGGAGAGGAGGAGGAAGAGGAGGAGGAGAGGAAGGAGAGGAGGAGAGGAGAAGGAGAGGAAGGAGGAGAAGGAGAGGAGGAGGAGAGCGAGGAGAGGAGGAGGAGGAAGAGGAGAGGAAGGAGAGGAGGAGAGGAAGGAGAGGAAGGAGAGGAGGAGGAGGAGAGGAGGAGGAAGGAGAGGAGGAGGAAGAGGAGGAGGAGAGGAGAAGGAGAGGAAGGAGGAGAAGGAGAGGAGGAGGAAGAGGAATGAGAGGAGGAGAGGAAGGAGGAGGAGGAGGAGAAGTAGAGGAGGAGGAGATGAGGGGGAAGGAGAGGGGGAGAGGAGGAGGAGAAGGAGAAGGAGAAGGAGAGGAGGAGAAGGAGGAGAGGAGGAGGAGAGAAGGAGGAGAAGGAGAAGAGGAGGAGAGGTGGAGGAAGGAGAGGGGGAGAAGGAGGAGAAGGAGAGGAAGGAGATGAGGAGAAGAAGGAGGAGGAGAAGAGGAGAGGAAGAAGAGGTGGAAAAGAAAAGGAAGGCTCCCATATCAGTGGGACCCTATAACCCTATACAGACTATTATCCAGACTATTAACCAGACTATACAAACTATTATCCAGACTATTAACCAGACTATACAAACTATTATCCAGACTATACAGACTATTATCCAGACTATTAACCAGACTATACAAACTATTATCCAGACTATTAACCAGACTATACAAACTATTATCCAGACTATACAGACTATTATCCAGACTATTAACCAGACTATACAAACTATTATCCAGACTATACAGACTATTATCCAGACTATTAACCAGACTATACAAACTATTATCCAGACTATACAGACTATTATCCAGACTATTAACCAGACTATACAAACTATTATCCCGACTATACAGACTATTATCCAGACTATTAACCAGACTATACAAACTATTATCCAGACTATACAGACTATTATCCAGACTATACAGACTATTATCCAGACTATACAGACTATTATCCAGACTATTAACCAGACTATACAAACTATTATCCAGACTATACAGACTATTATCCAGACTATACAGACTATTATCTAGACTATACAGACTATTATCCAGACTATACAAACTATTATCCAGACTATACAGACTATTATCCAGACTATACAGACTATTATCCAGACTATTAACCAGACTATACAAACTATTATCCAGACTATACAGACTATTATCCAGTCTATACAGACTATTATCTAGACTATACAGACTATTATCCAGACTATTACCCAGACTATACAAACTATTATCCAGACCATACAGACTATTATCCAGTCTATACAGACTATTATCCAGACTATACAAACTATTATCCAGACTATTAACCAGACTATACAAACTATTATCCAGTCTATACAGACTATTATCCAGACTATACAAGCTATTATCCAGACTATACTGACTATTCAGAGTATTATCCAGTCTATACAGACTATTATCCAGACTATACAGACTATTACCCAGTCTATACAGACTATTATCCAGACTATACAGACTATTATCCAGACTATACAGACTATTACCCAGTCTATACAGACTATTATCCAGACTATACAAACTATTATCCAGACTATACAGACTATTATCCAGTCTATACAGACTATTATCCAGACTATACAGACTATTATCCAGACTATTAACCAGACTATACAAACTATTATCCAGACTATACAGACTATTATCCAGACGATACAGAATATACAGACTATTATCCAGGCCATACAGACTATTATCCAGGCTATAAAAACTATTATCCAGACTATCCAGTCTATACAGACTATTATCCAGTCTATACAGACTATTATCCAGTCTATACAGACTATTATCCAGTCTATACAGACTATTACACTGACTATACAAACTATTATCCAGACTATACAGACTATTATCCAGTCTATACAGACTATTATCCAGAGTATACAGACTATTATCCAGTCTATACAGACTATTATCCAGACTATACAAACTATTATCCAGACTATACATAACAATTATCCAGTCTATACAGACTATTATCCAGACTATACAAACTATTATCCAGACTATAAAGACAATTATCCAGTCTATACAGACTATTATCCAGTCTATACAGACTATTATCCAGATTATACAGACTATTATCCAGGCTATACAGGCTATACAGACTATTATCCAGGCTATACACACTATACAGACTATTATCCAGTCTATACAGACTATTATCCAGACTATACAGACTATTATCCAGGCTATACAGACTATACAGACTATTATCCAGACTATACAGACTATCATCCAGTCTATACAGACTATTATCCAGGCTATACAGAGTATACAGACTATTATCCCGTCTATACAGACTATTATCCAGTCTATGCAGACTATTATCCAGACTATACAGACTATACAGACTATTATCCAGACTATACAGACTATCATCCAGTCTATACAGACTATTATCCAGGCTATACAGAGTATACAGACTATTATCCAGGCTATACAGACTATACAGACTATTGTCCAGACTATACAGACTATACAGACTATTATCCAGGGTATACAGAGTATACAGACTATTATCCAGGCTATACAGACTATACAGACTATTATCCAGTCTATACAGACTATTATCCAGACTATACAGACTATTATCCTGTCTATACAGACTATTATCCAGACTATACAAACTATTATCCAGACTATACAGACTATGCAGACTATTATCCAGTCTATCCAGACTATTATCCAGTATATACAGACCATTATCCAGACTATACAGACTATTATCCAGGCTATACAGGCTATACAGACTATTATACAGGCTATACAGACTATTATCCAGGCTATACACACTATACAGACTATTATCCAGTCTATACAGACTATTATCCAGACTATACAGACTATTATCCAGGCTATACAGACTATACAGACTATTATCCAGACTATACAGACTATCATCCAGTCTATACAGACTATTATCCAGGCTATACAGAGTATACAGACTATTATCCCGTCTATACAGACTATTATCCAGTCTATGTAGGCTATTATCCAGACTATACAGACTATACAGACTATTATCCAGATATAGAGACTATTATCCAGGCTATACAGACTATACAGACTATTATCCAGGGTATACAGAGTATACAGACTATTATCCAGTCTATACAGACTATTATCCAGGGTATACAGAGTATACAGACTATTATCCAGTCTATACATACTATTATCCAGGTTATACAGAGTATACAGACTATTATCCAGTCTATACAGACTATTATCCAGACTATACAGACTATTATCCAGGTTATACAGAGTATACAGACTATTATCCAGTCTATACAGACTATTATCCAGACTACACAGACTATTACCCAGACTATACAGACTATTATCCAGGTTATACAGAGTATACAGACTATTGTCCAGTCTATACAGACTATTATCCAGACTATACAGACTATTATCCAGGTTATACAGAGTATACAGACTATTATCCAGTCTATACAGACTATTATCCAGACTACACAGACTATTACCCAGACTATACAGACTATTATCCAGGTTATACAGAGTATACAGACTATTATCCAGTCTATACAGACTATTATCCAGACTATACAGACTATTACCCAGACTATACAGACTATTATCCAGAGTACACAGACTATTATCCAGACTATACAGAGTATTATCCAGACTATACAGACTATTATCCAGACTATACAGACTATTATCCAGGCTATGCAGACTATACAGACTATTATCCAGGTTATACAGACTATTATCTAGACTATACAGACTATATCCAGACTATACAGACTATACAGAGTATTATCCAGACTATACAGACTATTATCCAGACTATCCAGACTATTATCCAGGCTATGCAGACTATACAGACTATTATCCAGGTTATACAGACTATTATCTAGACTATACAGACTATTATCCAGACTATACAGACTATTATCCAGGCTATGCAGACTATACAGACTATTATCCAGGTTATACAGACTATTATCCAGACTATACAGACTATAGAGACTATTATCCAGGTTATACAGACTATTATCCAGACTATACAGACTATTATCCAGACTATACAGATGTCAGATGTTCATTTGAACAGCAGTCAGACCTCGGTCAGTCGGTCTGTTCTGTCTGTGCAGTCTTTGCCCAGTCTTGGTCCAGTCTGTATCTGTCCAGTCTTGGTCCAGTCTGTGCAGTCTTGGTCCAGTCTATATCTGTCCAGTCCATTCCAAACACAGTCTTTTTTTTTCTGAACCTGTGGACTCTTAGTGTCGCTCCACCCACTTAGTGTAGCCCCGCCCACACACTGACTCACACATGGTCCCTGTGCTGGTAACCCTGACAGACTGTTCACTCTGAAGGCTTTGGGTACACAGAAAAACAACTGACACAGTTCTGCACTGAATCAGACCACAGAAAGTCCAAGTCCACCTGAACACTGAAGAACCAGGAGAACAGAACGACAGGAGGAGCAGAAACAGTTCTGTTCTGTGTTCTGTTCTGTGTTCTGTGCTGTGTTCTGTTCTGTGTTCTGTTCTGTGTTCTGTGCTGTGTTCTGTGTTCTGTTCTGTGTTCTGTTCTGTGTTCTGTGCTGTGTTCTGTGCTGTGTTCTGTGTTCTGTTCTGTGTTCTGTTCTATGTTCTATGTTCTGTTCTGTGTTCTGTTCTAGGTTTTGTTCTATGTTCTATGTTCTGTTCTGTGTTCTATGTTCTGTTCTGTTCTTATGTCTGTTCTGTCAGAAGTGCACTGATCTGAGCAGACAGACCAGACCAGACAAAGGTCAGAGCAGGAAAAATGAGGAGGAAGAACCCAGTCCAGACCAGGTACCAGTACCAGACCCAGGTCTAGACCAGGTGGACTGAATGTGTGCAGTCACAGCAGCTGTCACTAACAAAACAGGAAACCAACCCCTGATCAAAGCACGTACATTATTATTATTATTATTATTATTATTATTATTATTATTATTATTATTATCATCATTATTATTATTATTATTATCATTATTATTATTATTGTGTCTATCATAAAACCCTGCCCAGTCCTTCCATGGGCGTAGAAGACACCACAAATACAAACCACAGATCAAATACCAGACAAAAGGCACAACAAATATGAACAGAACAAAGGACTGACCTATTGAAACCAACACATCTGCTGCTTTTTCCAGCCTTTACAAACAAATACTGAGAATTTAAATACATGTGAACTAAAGAACAGGTTCATCCGGTCCTCATCAGCTCCAGAACAGACCAGGATTCAAGAAGAAACATGTGATCAAACACAGAGACTGAGTTCAGCACAGAGAGGACAATAGAGAAGAACAGAGGAGTCATGTAACACTGACCCCAAACCACACAGGTACCACAGGTACCACAGGTACAGGTACCACAGGTAAAGGTACCACAGGTACCACAGGTACAGGTACCACAGGTACAGGTTCCACAGGTACAGGTACCACAGGTACAGGTACAGGTATGGGTACCACAGGTACAGGTACCACAGGTACAGGTACCACAGGTACAGGTACAGGTATGGGTACCACAGGTACAGGTACCACAGGTACAGGTACAGGTATGGGTACCACAGGTACAGGTACCACAGGTACAGGTACCACTCAGAACACCACCAAAAAGAAGAACAATCAGCAGAATCAGAGCTGTGGATCAGTCCAGTGTTTGTCAGTCAAAGGGTTTCCAGTTCCTTAGTCTGGAACAGCTGGAAGACCAAGAAGAAGATCCAGACCCAGACCCACATCCAGTGTTTGTTTAGTCTGTTGGTTCTACATCAACAGCAGAACAGGGACATTCAAAAACAGCTGATTGTAGTTTAATGTCCAGAACAGTGACCAATCAGCACCAAAGTAGGTGTAGACATCTGTAGCCACACCCACTTTGAACTCTGCTAAACCCCACCCCCAGTTGAATGTCTGTTGTCTTCATCCAGCCGTTGAGCAGAGCATCAGGGGTGGAAGAAGTCTTCCTCACTCTGACAGACACTTCCTGTCCACTGTGGTGGTCCCAGCCCATTATGGCACTAATGATAGTGGGCGCTAATGCTAGTGGGCGCTAATGCTAGTGGGTGTTAATGCTAGTGGGCGCTAATGCTAGTGGGTGCTAATGCAAGTGGGTGCTAATGCTAGTGAGCACTAATGCTAGCAGGTACTAATGCTAGTGGGTTAATGAGGCTTCTACCTGCAGGGGGGGGCTCGGAGCCCCAGAACTACCTGGGGGTTCATTCTATCTGTGGGTGAGGGCATCGAACCCACAGGCTAACGGCTGCCTGCTGCTCATTTCGCACTAATAATCCCATGTGACTGTGACATGGACCCACCCACTATACCCCCCCCCCCCCCCCTACTGCTCTTTTTGGTCTGTTCTCATCCTCCAGCCCTTTCACTGTGAATCTGACACAAATGTAGATCTAAATAATGCACTAAACCAGGGCTGTCAAACATGCGTCCCAGGGCCCAAAAGCGTGCCCCCCCCCCCCCCCCCCCCCCAAAAGGTTTCGATCCGACCCCTGGGGTGAATTTACAAAGTGTATAAATTCCACAGTCCAGGCTGTGGAACTCATTTTAGTGTGGGTTCCACATCCAGACCAATCTGATCGACAGTCGAATAAGAACAGCAGAAGAACCCACACAAAAGAACCACTGCAGATTTACTACTGGGTTTGATGGGAAAAATAGGCCTGGGTCCTGGGTCCTGGGTCCTGGACCTGTGGTTCTATGTGTGTTCTGGACCTGGTCCTGGACCTGGTCCTGGCTCCTGGGTCCAGGTCTTGGACTTACAGGTCCATATATGAGTCAGTGTTGGCTGGACCCTCCACTCTGGACACAATGCTGGTTTTGTTGCCCCCCCCCATCAGTCCGTTACAGATGAATCACAGCAGAAACAGGAGCCACAACCCCCCCCCCCCCCCCCCCTTTACCTCAGGTCTGTGTTCCCAGAGAGAAGTGACACTGATGAAGTGTGTGTGTGTGTGTGTGTGTGTGTGTGTGTTAATGTTAACCTTATCATCTGCAGAATGTGACTCTTTGACTTGAACACAACAACAGAAAAATAGACTCAGGTTTCCTGTCCCTGCAGCGTCGAACCAACAACCACTGCATTAATATAGACTGAAACACACACACACACACACATCCTTCATATACAGTGTGATCCCAGAAAAACTGTAAAACCACCGTCACCTGCAAACACAAACAGACAAACACAAACAAACACAAACAGACAAACACAAACAAACACAAACAGACAAACACAAACAAACAGACAAACACAAACAAACACAAACACAGACAAACACAAACAAACACAAGCAAACAGACAAACAAACACAAACAAACACAAACAACACAAACAGACAAACACAAACAAACATAAACAAACAGACAAACAAACAAACACAAACAAACAGACAAACACAAACAAAAACAAACAGACAAACACAAACACAAACAAACAGACAAACACAAACAAAAACAAACAAACAAACACAAACAAACACAAACAGACAAACACAAACAAGCAAACATAAACACAAACAAACACAAACAAACATAAACACAAACAAACACAAACAAACAGACAAACACAAACAAACACAAACAGCTGTCGCAGCCGTTCCACAGTTCACATCAGTCTGTGGACTCATTGAATCCAGGTGTTTCTGTTCTAACAGGGGTCAGGGAGACCCTCATACAGAACCAGGGGTCAGGGAGTACATTCCATTCAAACCTGGCATTCATGTAGACTAACCCCCCCCCCCCCCTTTAGAACCAGAACCATCATGTAGACTAACCCCTCCCCCTTTAGAACCACAACCATCATGTAGACTGACCCCCCTCCCCTTTAGAACCAGAACCATCATGTAGACTAACCCCTCCCCCTTTAGAACCACAACCATCATGTAGACTAAACCCCCCCCCCCCCCCCCCCCCCTTTAGAACCACAACCATCATGTAGACTGACCCCCCTCCCCTTTAGAACCAGAACTACTCACAGCTCTGTTCCATTTAACTGAACTGTACGAAGGAGGAAGAATGTGTGTGTGTGTTTGCATGCATGTGTGTGTGCATGTGTGCATGTGCATGTTTGTGTGTGCGCGTGCATGCATTTGCGTGCATGTGTGTGTATGTGTGTGTGCGTGCATGTGTGTGTGTGTGTGTGTGTAAGGCCCAGTATCATTCTCTTTCAGTTGTAAATGTGTGTGTGTGTGTGTGTGTGTGTGTACAGTGTGTGTGTATAATTGTGTGTGTGTGTGTGTGTGTGTAATTGTGTGTGTGTTGTTTCTCAGGTGCTTGGTGCTGATTTATGGCTGTTGCCAAGGCTCTGCTAACGAGCCCCCCCACACACACACTCTGCTCCTGTTAATCACCTCAGGAAAAGCACAGCAGGTTAACAACTGAGCATGTGCAACACAGAGCAGGGCCGTTTAACGACTGAGCATGTGCAACACAGAGCAGGGCCGTTTAACGACTGAGCATGTGCAACACAGGGCAGGGCCGTTTAACGACTGAGAATGTGCAACACAGGGCAGGGCCGTTTAACGACTGAGCATGTGCAACACAGGGCAGGGCCGTTTAATGACTGAGCATGTGCAACACAGGGCAGGGCCGTTTAACGACTGAGAATGTGCAACACAGGGCAGGGCCGTTTAACAACTGAGCATGTGCAACACAGAGCAGGGCCGTTTAATGACTGAGCATGTGCAACACAGGGCAGGGCCGTTAACGACTGAGCATGTGCAACGCAGAGCAGGGCCGTTTAACGACTGAGCATGTGCAACACAGGGCAGGGCCGTTTAACAACTGAGCATGTGCAACACAGAGCAGGGCCGTTTAACGACTGAGCATGTGCAACGCAGAGCAGGGCCGTTTAACGACTGAGCATGTGCAACGCAGGGCAGGGCCGTTTAACAACTGAGCATGTGCAACGCAGAGCAGGACCGTTTAACGACTGAGCATGTCCAACACAGGGCAGGGCCGTTTAACGACTGAGCATGTCCAACACAGGGCAGGGCCGTTTGGTTTTGTATGTGTGTTTTACTGAGAATATTCAACCGACCCCTTCAGACTAGCACTACAGTCCAGGGTGTTGGACTAACCCTGACCCTGAACCTAACCCCTAACCTCGACCCTGACCTGCAGTAAGCCCTTGGTGCACCCACCCTAACCTGAATTGACCCTAACCCTAACCTCCTGTGTTGACCCTAACCCTAAACTAAGCAGAACCGGCTGGTTTTCAAAGAAAGGACCGTGTCGCTGCACCTGTTAAATACTGGACTGTTGGACCAAGTGAGCATGTGCACCATATTTGAGCATGTGCACCATATTTGAGCATGTGCACCATATTTGAAGACATGCCATCCAGCAGTTATTGACACAGTGTTTTTAACATAGTCTGGACTGAACAACACACCGACGGACTGACCAACAGATGCATGGACACATCTACGAACTACTGCTAACACTTCAGTTTGGACGGCACCATAGGGCGAGGCCAAGCGTACGCCTCCAGTACCTGGTCCCATGTTCAGTTATCAAGACAGTGGTCCGACATTCGTGACAGACAGCTAAGGAGCCGACATCTAAACTTAAATGCCACAGCAACTTCAGCGAGCTGTCGTAATGAATGGATTCCATTGCAAATGAAGTCCTACAGAAAAGACAATAAAACAAAGGAACTCACCTGTCTCTTCATCGATGGCGAACCGTCCGAGCCCACTTCCATCACGAATGGAGTACTGGATTTCTCCGTCTCTGCCGTTGTCCTCGTCATTAGCAGTAACTTGAAGAAGAGTAGTTCCAATTCGTGAATTCTCTTTAACTAATCCGGTCAAGGCAAAGTGGTTGAAGTAGGGGGCGTAGAGGTTTTCATTGACATCCACCACTTCGATCTCCACAAAAGTGACGGACAGAAGCGACACCGGCCTCCCTTTGTCTTTGGCCCTCACCGTCAGATTATAAAACTGCTGGGTCTCATAGTCCAGCTCCTTCGCCAGCCGAATGGCCCCGCTGGACTTGTCTACTTCAAACCATCCGTTGTAGTCACTGGCAAGAGAGTATCGAACCTGGCCTCCTAGTCCTACATCTGGGTCCTGAGTCTCTAACCACGCCACCACAGCTCCTACTGGCAGGTCTTCCAGGGCCCTGGCCTTGTACACACTAGGGATAAAGAGTGGAGGGCAGTCGTTCACGTCCTCCAAAGAGATTTTCAATGTGGTCACTGAGAACTTCTGGCTCCTTTTCTCTGCCTTGTCTCGAGCCTCAATTTTCAGGTTAAAGCTAGGGACGAATTCCCTGTCTAATTGGCCTGCGACGTACACTATTCCATTGGTGGAATTAATGCCAAACTGGCTGGTACTGGTCAGAAGAGAGTAAACCACCTCCCCGTTAGGTCCCAGGTCTTTATCAGTGGCCTCAACTTGAATGACATCTGTACCTATGGCTGTGTTTTCAGGGATGACAATTTTATAACCACCCTCTTGTAAAAACTGGGGTGAATTATCGTTGGCATCTTCTACGTAGACTGTAAGAAGCCTCCAAGCAGTTTTCTGCGGCAGGCCGAGGTCATAGATTGTTAAGTTGAGAAGATAGCGATCTTTCTTTTCTCTATCCATTGGCAGGAAAACACTTATCAGGCCAGTCTCCATGTCAATTTTAAAACAACTGTCAGTGTTCCCATCAGAAATCGCATATACAATCTGACCATTAAATCCTGTGTCACCGTCGTAGGCGTTCACCATAAAAACACTGGAGCCAATATTTAGGTCCTCTTGCACTGCGATATCTGTGGGAAAAGCTTTGTCGAACTGAGGCATTTGCCGATTGACAGAGAACAGGTCAATAAAACCTTCCTCAATTTTGGGCTTGGAGCTAGCTTTGGACTTTTTGAGCAACTTTTCAGCTAACTTCTGGGCTACTCTCGTCTCTTTACAGTTGAAACTTTTAGGAGGTGATTTCCCGTGAACAACTGAGATGTTAACAAATATGGGATCGGAAAAGTTCTCACCATCTGTGGCAGTAATTTTCAGACTAAAGACACCATTCTTAGGAGTGGCTGTAGTGAGGGAACGTTGCAGTACGAGAACCCCCGAGTCTGGGTTGAGATCAAAGTACCCCCATTCATTACCAGAAATGATCTTATATTTGACTAACTCTAACTCATCTACATCGATTGCGGACATCGTAGTAATGGTTTCATCCACTGGAAAATCCATAGAAATCACCCCCTGACATGCAACCTTCTCAAACAACGGCTGGTTATCGTTTACATTCTCCAGGTGAATGGTCACGTTGACCTCGCTCTCGCGCCTGTAAGGCGACCCCCAGTCAGACGCTCTAACTACAAACACAAAGCTCTCTGATGACGACTCAAAGTCCAACTCTTTAGTTGTGCTGATGACTCCTGAAAACTGGTTGATTCTGAAGGGGAGCGGCTGAAGGCTGGAAACGCTGTATGTTATGTACCCGTTCTCACCTTTATCTTCGTCCACGGCAGAAACTGTTAAAACACTGGTCCCAACAGGTACAGATTCATTGATGAACACCTCGTAAGAGGGCAGCGCAAACGTTGGAGTGTTGTCATTGGCGTCGTCAATGGTGACACGCACTTTCACCTTCAGTTCACTATCGACTTCTAACACCTCAAGATTAAAAACGTCCTGGTTGACTTTGGTAAACCAGTGCTTGGTGGAGATTACACCTGTGACAGTGTTCATTTGGAAAAATGCAGAATCAGCAGAAGGCGCCAGAATATATTCCGCATCATCAGGTTCCGGCTTGATCTTAACTGCCTCTACAATCGTGCCCGGCGGTGAGATTTCATTCAGACTGACATCGTACACCTCCTTCTCAAACTTTGCGTCCACTGTTGGCCGTTTCTTGACCACAATGTGAACAATATTGACAGTGGAGAACTTCTGCGGGGTGCCGCGGTCCTTGGCCTGTAAAGTCAGGTTACAGCCATAGGGGCAGGTCTCCCAGTTCACCGACTCTGAGCCCTTTAGTGCAAACTCGCCTTCGTCGATTCTTTCTATAAAAAACTGCTCGGAAGGGTCTCCCCCAACAATGACTACCGAATCGATTTCTCCATTTAAGCCTTCGTCCAGGTCCTCCACGGTGACCATGGCGTACACTGGGTTTTTATCCAGCCACGAGGGGCTATGGGTGACCACATTCATGACGGGGGGGTGCTCGTTAACACGCTCTACATGGACAAAGAGCTTGGCGGTGCTGCTGACTCCATTGTTTCCATAGAGCTTCATGCCTCTATCGACCGCCAGGATCTCCAAGTCGTACCGGTTCTGCTCGTCCACATTCAGCTTTCCGCTCAGAGACACCACTCCACTAGTGGGGTGGACTGCGAACCAGTTCCATTTTTCTCCTTAAAAAAATAGTAAAACTCCCCATTGGAGCCAATATCTGCATCGGTAGCAGTAACTTGTGCTATGCTAGTCCTGAGTGGGGTGCTCTCCGTGATGGTGACGGAGTATGTTGTAGGGGAAAACAAGGGTCGCAGGTCATTCATATCCAAAACTTGGATGCTGACTTTAGTCCAGGTCTCCAGTAGGGCCTCCCCCTTGACGGAGGCTTTTACTGTCAATACGTAATTATCCTGAATCTCTCGATTCAAGATGGCCGCATTACCGCCTTTAGTCCTTATTCGCAAGAAGCAGAAATCCCCGAGGACGTACTCCTCCGCCTTAAAAAAGCCTTCGTCGTCTCCGGAGGTGATCCTGTAGCGGATCTCCCACGAGCGCTGGGCCAAGTGGATGCCCATTTTAACTTTACTGTTGGCGTAGGTGCGCGCCGCTGAGTTTTCATAAACCGTGGCGTGGTAGACGGCCTGAGTGAAGGCGAAGCGAGGTCCATGCTGAGAGGCCCCATGGGTAACCTGGCCGTGGCAGGACAGAGGCCGGAAGAGCAACGACAGCAGCAGCGGCAGCAGCAGGGCCGGGCCTAGAAGAGGGGCTCGCATGGCTGCCCACTGGCCCATGTTCACATCCATCCCATCATCACTGCATTCTGAGGAGGAAACACAGAGAGGGACCCAGGTCAGACACAAACAAACCTGTTCAGGCACAGACAACCACACAAACTAACCTGGCAGCATTTGGGTCAGGTATTTGACCAATATGTGGCCATTTTAGAAAGGGGTGGGGGGGTGGGGGGATCCAAATAAGATCAGTCCTTTCATAGATGAATCCTATCTATAGAACAGTTCTACTGCTAAAACCATTGTCCACTAACATGTGACTCTGCTGTTTCTGGTCTGTACCGATAAGGTTTCACAATGTGACAGAAAAGAAGCAGATTGGGGGGGGGGGGGGGGGGGGGGGGGGGGGGGGGGGGGGCAGGCTGACATCATCAATGTGTGGTCTGTGTCTGGACTCTGTTGATTATAAGTTTCAGTAAAACCAGAGGTGGTTTTGGAAGGAACAAAATAATTGTACATCTAGGAAGAGGAGAGGAAGATCCACAAGAAACAGCAAAGAAAAGAAGAGCAGAGGAGGAACTACAGGGACCCTGTCCTTACCCTGTCCCAACCCTGTCCTAACCCTGTCCTTACCCTGCCCTAACCTCTGTCCTAGACCTGTCATAACCCTGTCCTTACCCTGTCCTAACCTCTGTCCTAACCCTGTCCTTACCCTGCCCTAACCTCTGTCCTAGACCTGTCCTAACCTTGTCCTAACCTCTGTCCTAACCTTGTCCTTACCCTGCCCTAACCTCTGTCCTAACCCTGTCCTAACCCTGTCCTAGCCTCTGTCCTAACCCTGTCCTAACCTCTGTCCTAGACCTGTCCAAACCCTGTCCTAACCTCTGTCCTAGCCCTGTCATAACCCTGTCCTTACCCTGCCCTAACCTGTCCTAACCCTGTCCTAACCCTGTCCTAACCTCTGTCCTAACCCTGTCCTTACCCTGCCCTAACCTCTGTCCTAGACCTGTCCTAACCCTGTCCTAACCTCTGTCCTAACCCTGTCCTTACCTGCCCTAACCTCTGTCCTAACCCTGTCCTAGCCTCTGTCCTAACCCTGTCCTAACCCTGTCCTAACCTCTGTCCTAGACCCTGTCCAAACCCTGTCCTAACCTCTGTCCTAGACCTGTCCTAACCCTGTCCTGACCCTGTCCTAACCTCTGTCCTAACCCTGTCCTAACCTCTGTCCTGACCCTGTCCTAACCTCTGTCCTAACCCTGTCCTGACTCTGTCCTAACCTCTGTCCTGACCCTGTCCTAACTTTGTCCTAACCTCTGTCCTAACCCTGTCCTAACCTCTGTCCTGACCCTGTCCTAACCTCTGTCCTAAACCTGTCCTGACCCTGTCCTAACCTCTGTCCTGACCCTGTCCTAACTTTGTCCTAACCTCTGTCCTAACCCTGTCCTAACCTCTGTCCTAACCCTGTCCTAACCTCTGTCCTAACCCTGTCCTACCCCTGTCCTGACCCTGTCCTAACTTTGTCCTAACCTCTGTCCTAACCCTGTCCTAACCTCTGTCCTGACCCTGTCCTAACCTCTGTCCTAAGCCTGTCCTGACCTCTGTCCTAACCCTGTCCTACCCCTGTCCTAACCGTGTCCTAACCCTTAGACTGCAGGAGCTGTGTTCTCAGTTCCAGAACCTTCAGAACCCTCAGAACCTTCAGAACCTTCAGAACCTAACCCCATCTGCTCTGTTCTCAGTGTGTTCTGAGTTCTCAGTGTAAACACCACAAGTATGAGCCTCTGTCGGCTTTGGGAGAACGGCCCATCCCATAATGCCACGCTGTGGTCACATGGTCCACAGAAGACAGCGTTCTGGTGACTCTGCATTTTAAACCACAGAAGAGGGTGGAGCCTGTCCCACAGCAGACGGAGAGATGGGCAGAAGAGGGTGGAGCCTGTCCCACAGCACCCACAATAACACACTTCTACATCTATTTAAGTACACACACACACACATATACACACACACACATACACACATATACACAAACACACACACACACACTTGTGTTGCTGTTCACTGGGTCATTAATGGACGTTCAGTCCAAATGCATTCACTGGTTCTGGAACACGCTAATGGTTCTGGAACACTTTAATGGTTCTGGAACACTCTAATGGTTCTGGAACACTCTCATGGTTCTGGAACACTTTAATGGTTCTGGAACACATTAATGGTTCTGGAATACTCTAATGGTTCTGGAACACTCTAATGGTTCTGGAACACTCTCATGGTTCTGGAACACTTTAATGGTTCTGGAACACATTAATGGTTCTGGAATACTCTAATGGTTCTGGAACACTCTAATGGTTCTGGAACACTTTAATGGTTCTGGAACACTCTAATGGTTCTGGAACACTCTAATGGTTCTGGAACACTTTAATGGTTCTGGAACACTCTCATGGTTCTGGAACACTCTCATGGTTCTGGAACACTCTAATGGTTCTGGAACACTCTCATGGTTCTGGAACACTCTCACGGTTCTGGAACACTCTAATGGTTCTGGAACACTTCAATGGTTCTGGAACACTCTCATGGTTCTGGAACATTCTCATGGTTCTGGAACACTTTAATGGTTCTGGAACACTCTAATGGTTCTGGAACACTCTCATGGTTCTGGAACACTTTAATGGTTCTGGAACACTCTAATGGTTCTGGAACACTTTATGGTTCTGGAACACTCTCATGGTTCTGGAACACTCTAATGGTTCTGGAACACTCTCATGGTTCTGGAACACTCTAATGGTTCTGGAACACTTTAATGGTTCTGGAACACTCTCATGGTTCTGGAACACTCTCATGGTTCTGGAACACTTTAATGGTTCTGGAATACTCTAATGGTTCTGGAACACTCTAATGGTTCTGGAACACTTTAATGGTTCTGGAAAACTCTCATGGTTCTGGAACACTTTAATGGTTCTGGAACACATTAATGGTTCTGGAATACTCTAATGGTTCTGGAACACTCTAATGGTTCTGGAACACTTTAATGGTTCTGGAACACTCTAATGGTTCTGGAACACTCTAATGGTTCTGGAACACTCTCATGGTCCTGGAACACTTTAATGATTCTGGAACACTCTAATGGTTCTGGAACACTTTAATGGTTCTGGAACACTCTCATGGTTCTGGAACACTCTCATGGTTCTGGAACACTCTCACGGTTCTGGAACACTCTAATGGTTCTGGAACACTTTAATGGTTCTGGAACACTCTAATGGTTCTGGAACACTCTAATGGTTCTGGAACACTCTAATGGTTCTGGAACACTCTCATGGTTCTGGAACACATTAATGTTTCTGGAACACTGTAATGGTTCTGGAACACTCTTGTGGTTCTGGAACACTCTAATGGTTCTGGAACACTTTAATGGTTCTGGAACACTCTAATGGTTCTGGAACACTTTAATGGTTCTGGAACACTCTAATGGTTCTGGAACACTCTCATGGTTCTGGAACACTCTAATGGTTCTGGAACACTCTCATGGTCCTGGAACACTTTAATGGTTCTGGAACACTCTAATGGTTCTGGAACACTTTAATGGTTCTGGAACACTCTCATGGTTCTGGAACACTCTCACGGTTCTGGAACACTCTAATGGTTCTGGAACACTTCAATGGTTCTGGAACACTCTCATGGTTCTGGAACACTCTCATGGTTCTGGAACACTTTAATGGTTCTGGAACACTCTAATGGTTCTGGAACACTCTCATGGTTCTGGAACACTTTAATGGTTCTGGAAAACTCTCATGGTTCTGGAACCTCTAATGGTTCTGGAACACTCTAATGGTTCTTGGAACACTTTAATGGGTCTGGAACACTCTAATGGTTGTGGAACACTCTAATGGTTCTGGAACACTCTCATGGTTCTGGAACACTCTAATGGTTTCTGGAACACATTAATGTTTCTGGAACACTCTAATGGTTCTGGAACACTCTCATGGTTCTGGAAACACTTTAATGGTTCTGGAACACTCTAATGGTTCTGGAACACTTTAATGGTTCTGGAACACTCTAATGGTTTCTGGAACACTCTCATGGTTCTGGAACACTCTAATGGTTCTGGAACACTTTAATGGTTCTGGAACACATTAATGTTTCTGGAACACTCTAATGGTTCTGGAACACTCTCATGGTTCTGGAACACTCTAATGGTTCTGGAACACTTTAATGGTTCTGGAACACTCTAATGGTTCTGGAACACTCTAATGGTTCTGGAACACTTTAATGGTTCTGGAACACTCTAATGGTTCTGGAACACTCTCATGGTTCTGGAACACTTTAATGGTTCTGGAACACTCTAATGGTTCTGGAACATTCTAATGGTTCTGGAATACTTTAATGGTTCTGGAACACTCTCATGGTTCTGGAACACTCTAATGGTTCTGGAACACATTAATGGTTCTGGAACACTCTAATGGTTCTGGAACACTCTCATGGTTCTGGAACACTCTCATGGTTCTGGAACACTTTAATGGTTCTGGAACACTCTAATGGTTCTGGAACATTCTAATGGTTCTGGAACACTCTCATGGTTCTGGAACACATTAATGGTTCTGGAACACTCTAATGGTTCTGGAACACTCTCATGGTTTCTGGAACACTCTAATGGTTCTGGAACACTCTCATGGTTCTGGAACACTTTAATGGTTCTGGAACACATTATGGTTCTGGAACACTCTCATGGTTCTGGAACACTCTCATGGTTCTGGAACACATTAATGGTTCTGGAACACTCTAATGGTTCTGGAACGCTTTAATGGTTCTGGAACACTCTCATGGGTTCTGGAACACTCTCATGGTTCTGGAACACTAATGGGTTCTGGAACACTCTCATGGTTCTGGAACACTTTAATGGTTTCTGGAACACTCTCATGGTTCTGGAACACATTAATGGTTCGGGAACACTCTAATGGTTCTGGAACACTCTCATGGTTCTGGAACACATTAATGGTTCTGGAACACTCTAATGGTTCTGGAACACTCTCATGGTTCTGGAACACATTAATGGTTCGGGAACACTCTAACCCTTTACACTCCTTTTGTTCTGTGTTTTTCTGACCCTCTTGTTTCTGAAGTGATAAACCTGTGTCTGCTCAAACCACCGGGGACGGCGTCGCACAAACAACCCACTGTCATCCCCCAGTGAGAGTCACTGACCGTCATCTGGAACTGCCTCTGATTAGCACAGAAGTGGACTGGAATAGACTGAGACACCAGCGCCTCTGAGACCTGAAACCAGCGCCTCTGAGGACCTGAAACCAGCACCTCTGAGGACCTGAAACCAGCATCTCTGAGGACCTGAAACCAGCGCCTCTGAGGACTTGAAACCAGCGCCTCTGAGACCTGAAACCAGCGCCTCTGAGGACCTGAAACCAGCACCTCTGAGGACCTGAAACCAGCATCTCTGAGGACCTGAAACCAGCGCCTCTGAGGACTTGAAACCAGCGCCTCTGAGACCTGAAACCAGCGCCTCTGAGGACCTGAAACCAGCATCTCTGAGGACCTGAAACCAGCGCCTCTGAGGACTTGAAACCAGCGTCTCTGAGGACCTGAAACCAGCGCCTCTGAGGACCTGAAACCAGCGTCTCTGAGGACTGAAACCAGCGCCTCTGAGGACCTGAAACCAGCGTCTCTGAGGACTGAAACCAGCGCCTCTGAGGCCTGAAACCAGCGCCTCTGAGGACCTGAAACCAGCGCCTCTGAGGACCTGAAACCAGCGCCTCTGAGGCCTGAAACCAGCGCCTCTGAGGACCTGAAACCAGCGTCTCTGAGGACTGAAACCAGCGCCTCTGAGACCTGAAACCAGCGCCTCTGAGGACCTGAAACCAGCGCCTCTGAGGCCCGAAACCAGCACCTCTGAGGCCCGAAACCAGCGCCTCTGAGGCCCGAAACCAGCGCCTCTGAGGACCTGAAACCAGCGCCTCTGAGGACTGAAACCAGCGCCTCTGAGGACCTGAAACCAGCGCCTCTGAGGCCTGAAACCAGCGCCTCTGAGGACCTGAAACCAGCACCTCTGAGGACCCTGAAACCAGCGCCTCTGAGGCCTGAAACCAGCACCTCTGAGGACTGAAACCAGCACCTCTGAGGACTGAAACCAGCACCTCTGAGGCCTGAAACCAGCACCTCTGAGGCCTGAAACCAGCACCTCTGAGGACCTGAAACCAGCACCTCTGAGGCCTGAAACCAGCGCCTCTGAGGACCTGAAACCAGCACCTCTGAGGCCTGAAAACCAGCGCCTCTGAGGCCTGAAACCAGCGCCTCTGAGGACCTGAAACCAGCACCTCTGAGGACCTGAAACCAGCGCCTCTGAGGGCCTGAAACCAGCACCTCTGAGGACTGAAACCAGCACCTCTGAGGACTGAAACCAGCACCTCTGAGGCCTGAAACCAGCACCTCTGAGGCCTGAAACCAGCACCTCTGAGGACCTGAAACCAGCACCTCTGAGGACCTGAAACCATCACCTCTGAGGACCTGAAACCAGCGCCTCTGAGGCCTGAACCAGCGCCTCTGAGGACCTGAAACCACACCTCTGAGGACCTGAAACCAGCACCTCTGAGGACCTGAAACCAGCGCCTCTGAGCGCCTGAAACCAGCACCT
>NW_021941478.1:17500-46115 GCF_902148855.1 Sphaeramia orbicularis | reverse complement strand
GGTAAGGAAAAGGGTCAGGGTGAGGAACGGGGTCAGGGTCAGGAACAGGGTCAGGAACAGGGTCTGGGTTAGGAACAGGGTCAGGGTTAGGAACAGGGTCAGGAACAGGGTCAGGAACAGGGTCAGGGTGAGGAACGGGGTCAGGGTCAGGAACAGGGTCAGGAACAGGGTCAGGGTGAGGAACAGGGTCAGGGTTAGGAACAGGGTCAGGGTGAGGAACAGGGTCAGGGTAAGGAAAAGGGTCAGGGTTAGGAACAGGGTCAGGGTGAGGAACAGGGTCAGGGTAAGGAAAAGGGTCAGGGTGAGGAACAGGGTCAGGAACAGGGTCAGGGTCAGGAATAGGGTCAGGGTAAGGAAAAGGGTCAGGGTGAGGAACGGGGTCAGGGTCAGGAACAGGGTCAGGAACAGGGTCAGGGTCAGGAACAGGGTCAGGGTTAGGAACAGGGTAAGGGTTAGGTACAGGGTCAGGAACAGGGTCAGGAACAGGGTCAGGGTTAGGAAAAGGGTCAGGGTGAGGAACAGGGTCAGGGTGAGGAACAGGGTCAGGGTAAGGAAAAGGGTCAGGGTGAGGAACAGGGTCAGGAAAGATCAGGGTCAGGAATAGGGTCAGGGTAAGGAAAAGGGTCAGGGTGAGGAACGGGGTCAGGGTCAGGAACAGGGTCAGGAACAGGGTCAGGGTCAGGAACAGGGTCAGGGTTAGGAAAAGGGTCAGGGTTAGGGACAGGGTCAGGGTTAGGAAAAGGGTCAGGGTGAGGAACAGGGTCAGGAACAGGGTCAGGGTTAGGAACAGGGTCAGGGTTAGGAACAGGGTCAGGAACAGAGTCAGGAACAGGGTCAGGGTTAGGAACAGGGTCAGGGTTAGGAACAGGGTTAGGAACAGGGTCAGGGTCAGGAACAGGGTCAGGGTCAGGAACAGGGTCAGGGTTAGGAACAGGGTCAGGGTGAGGAAAAGGGTCAGGGTTAGGAACAGGGTAAGGGTTAGGAACAGGGTCAGGGTAAGGAAAAGGGTCAGGGTTAGGAACAGGGTCAGGAACAGGGTCAGAAACAGGGTCAGGGTAAGGAAAAGGGTCAGGGTGAGGAACAGGGTCAGGGTTAGGAACAGGGTCAGGGTGAGGAACAGGGTCAGGGTAAGGAAAAGGGTCAGGGTTTGGAACAGGGTCAGGAACAGGGTCAGAAACAGGGTCAGGGTAAGGAAAAGGGTCAGGGTGAGGAACAGGGTCAGGAACAGGATCAGGGTCAGGAATAGGGTCAGGGTAAGGAAAAGGGTCAGGGTGAGGAACGGGGTCAGGGTCAGGAACAGGGTCAGGAACAGGGTCAGGGTCAGGAACAGGGTCAGGGTTAGGAAAAGGGTCAGGGTTAGGGACAGGGTCAGGGTTAGGAAAAGGGTCAGGGTGAGGAACAGGGTCAGGAACAGGGTCAGGAACAGGGTCAGGGTTAGGAACAGGGTCAGGAACAGGGTCAGGAACAGGGTCAGGGTTAGGAACAGGGTCAGGGTTAGGAACAGGGTTAGGAACAGGGTCAGGGTCAGGAACAGGGTCAGGGTCAGGAACAGGGTCAGGGTAAGGAACAGGGTCAGGGTTAGGAACAGGGTCAGGGTGAGGAACAGGGACAGGGTCAGGAACAGGGTCAGGAACAGGGTCAGGGTTAGGAACAGGGTCAGGGTTAGGAACAGGGTCAGGAACAGGGTCAGGGTTAGGAACAGGGTCAGGGTGAGGAACAGGGACAGGGTCAGGAACAGGGTCAGGGTTAGGAACAGGGTCAGGGTTAGGAACAGGGTCAGGAACAGGGTCAGGGTTAGGAACAGGGTCAGGGTGAGGAACAGGGACAGGGTCAGGAACAGGGTCAGGGTTAGGAACAGGGTCAGGGTGAGGAACAGGGTCAGGAACAGGGTCAGGGTTTGGAACAGGGTCAGGGTGAGGAACAGGGTCAGGGTAAGGAAAAGGGTCAGGGTGAGGAACAGGGTCAGGAACAGGAACAGGGTCAGGGTTAGGAACAGGGTCAGGGTGAGGAACAGGGACAGGGTCAGGAACAGGGTCAGGGTTAGGAACAGGGTCAGGAACAGGGTCAGGGTCAGGAACAGGGTCAGGGTTAGGAACAGGGTCAGGGTCAGGAACAGGGTCAGGGTTAGGAACAGGGTCAGGAACAGGGTCAGGGTCAGGAACAGGGTCAGGGTTAGGAACAGGGTCAGGGTTAGGAACAGGGTTAGGAACAGGGTCAGGAACAGGGTCAGGAACAGGGACAGGGTCAGGAACAGGGTCAGGGTCAGGGTTAGGAACAGGGTCAGGGTTAGGAACAGGGTCAGGAACAGGGTCAGGGTTAGGAACAGGGTCAGGGTGAGGAACAGGGTCAGGGTTAGGAACAGGGTCAGGGTTAGGGTTAGGAACAGGGTCAGGGTTAGGAACAGGGTCAGCGTTAGGGTTAGGAACAGGGTCAGGGTTAGGAACAGGGTCAGGGTCAGGAACAGGGTCAGGGTTAGGAACAGGGTCAGGGTTAGGAACAGGGTCAAGGTCAGGAACAGGGTCAGGGTCAGGGTCAGGAACAGGGTCAGGGTTAGGAACAGGGTCAGGGTTAGGAAAAGGGTCAGGAACAGGGTCAGGAACAGGGTCAGGGTCAGGAACAGGGTCAGGGTTAGGAACAGGGTCAGGGTTAGGAACAGGGTCAGGAACAGGGTCAGGGTCAGGAACAGGGTCAGGGTTAGGAACAGGGTCAGGGTCAGGGTTAGGAACAGGGTTAGGAACAGGGTCAGGAACAGGGTCAGGGTCAGGAACAGGGTCAGGGTCAGGAACAGGGTCAGGGTCAGGAACAGGGTCAGGGTTAGGAACAGGGTCAGGGTCAGGGTTAGGAACAGGGTTAGGAACAGGGTCAGGAACAGGGTCAGGGTCAGGAACAGGGTCAGGGTCAGGAACAGGGTCAGGGTTAGGAACAGGGTCAGGGTTAGGAACAGGGTCAGGAACAGGGTCAGGGTTAGGAACAGGGTCAGGGTTAGGAACAGGGTCAGGGTTAGGAACAGGGTCAGAGTTAGGAACAGGGTCAGGGTTAGGAACAGGGTCAGGGTTAGGAACAGGGTCAGGGTTAGGAACAGGGTCAGGAACAGGGTCAGGGTTAGGAACAGGGTCAGGGTTAGGAACAGGGTCAGGAACAGGGTCAGGGTTAGGAACAGGGTCAGGGTTAGGGTTAGGAACAGGGTCAGGGTTAGGAACAGGGTCAGGGTTTTGGTCTTGTGTGCTGTTCCTGCTGCAGTCGTGGCTCCATCTGTCTGCTCCATGTCCAGTTCCTTTGTCCTCATTTGTCCATTAAACCCAGAATCAGTGTGTGTTCAGATGGTTCTTGGTCCAGTCCTGATGGTTCCTCTTCTGGTTCTGGTTCTGTGCTGCTCTGTTCCAGCCTTTCTCACCTGGACCTGGTCTCTGAGGCTTGAACATCTTCTCCTTCTGGACCCTCCAGGTCAGTTCTTCTTCTGGAACATAGTGGTTCTGCAGGTCCATGTGTTCCTGCTCCTTTCCCTCTGGATTCTGTTCAGATCTTCTCTGTTCATTTGTCTGTTTTCTTCTCTTTACATATTTTTGGACCCTGTCGACTGTTTGCTCTAAAACAGGATCATCTTGTGGTCGTGCCCCTGGGATGAATGTACACAGTGTAGAAATTCCACAGTCCAGGCTGTGGAACTCATCTTAGTTATGGTTCCACATTCAGACCAATCTGATCTACAGTCCAATAATAACAGCAGAAGGAACAGGGTCAGGGTGAGGAACAGGGACAGGGTCAGGAACAGGGTCAGGGTGAGGAACAGGGACAGGGTCAGGAACAGGGTCAGGGTTAGGAACAGGGTCAGGGTAAGGAAAAGGGTCAGGGTGAGGAACAGGGTCAGGAACAGGGTCAGGGTTAGGAACAGGGTCAGGGTCAGGAACAGGGTCAGGGTTAGGAACAGGGTCAGGAACAGGGTCAGGAACAGGGCCAGGGTAAGGAAAAGGGTCAGGGTGAGGAACAGGGTCAGGGTTAGGGTTAGGAACAGGGTCAGGGTTAGGAACAGGGTCAGGAACAGGGTCAGGGTTAGGAACAGGGTCAGGGTGAG
Organism: Sphaeramia orbicularis; assembly: GCF_902148855.1. Taxonomy (NCBI): domain Eukaryota; kingdom Metazoa; phylum Chordata; class Actinopteri; order Kurtiformes; family Apogonidae; genus Sphaeramia; species Sphaeramia orbicularis. The sequence goes on along the minus strand of NW_021941478.1, from coordinate 42,043 downwards.
GAACAGGGTCAGGGTTAGGAACAGGGTCAGGGTAAGGAAAAGGGTCAGGGTCAGGAACAGGGTCAGGAACAGGGTCAGGGTTAGGAACAGGGTCAGGGTTAGGAACTGTGTCAGGAACAGGGTCAGGGTTAGGAACAGGGTCAGGGTGAGGAACAGGGACAGGGTCAGGAACAGGGTCAGGGTTAGGAACAGGGTCAGGAACAGGGTCAGGGTTAGGAACAGGGTCAGGGTGAGGAACAGGGACAGGGTCAGGAACAGGGTCAGGGTTAGGAACAGGGTCAGGAACAGGGTCAGGGTTAGGAACAGGGTCAGGGTGAGGAACAGGGACAGGGTCAGGAACAGGGTCAGGGTTAGGAACAGGGTCAGGGTGAGGAACAGGGTCAATGTAAGGAAAAGGGTCAGGGTGAGGAACAGGGTCAGGAACAGGGTCAGAAACAGGGTCAGGGTTAGGAACAGGGTCAGGAACAGGAACAGGGTCAGGGTTAGGAACAGGGTCAGGGTGAGGAACAGGGACAGGGTCAGGAACAGGGTCAGGGTTAGGAACAGGGTCAGGAACAGGGTCAGGGTTAGGAACAGGGTCAGGGTCAGGAACAGGGTCAGGGTTAGGAACAGGGTCAGGAACAGGGTCAGGGTCAGGAACAGGGTCAGGGTTAGGAACAGGGTCAGGGTCAGGAACAGGGTCAGGGTTAGGAACAGGGTCAGGAACAGGGTCAGGAACAGGGTCAGGGTTAGGAACAGGGTCAGGGTTAGGAACAGGGTTAGGAACAGGGTCAGGAACAGGGTCAGGAACAGGGTCAGGGTAAGGAAAAGGGTCATGGTGAGGAACAGGGACAGGGTCAGGAACAGGGTCAGGGTCAGGGTTAGGAACAGGGTCAGGGTTAGGAACAGGGTCAGGAACAGGGTCAGGGTTAGGAACAGGGTCAGGGTTAGGAACAGGGTCAGGGTCAGGAACAGGGTCAGGGTTAGGAACAGGGTCAGGGTCAGGAACAGGGTCAAGGTCAGGAACAGGGTCAGGGTCAGGGTCAGGAACAGGGTCAGGGTTAGGAACAGGGTCAGGGTTAGGAAAAGGGTCAGGAACAGGGTCAGGAACAGGGTCAGGGTCAGGAACAGGGTCAGGGTTAGGAACAGGGTCAGGGTTAGGAACAGGGTCAGGAACAGGGTCAGGGTCAGGAACAGGGTCAGGGTCAGGAACAGGGTCAGGGTTAGGAACAGGGTCAGGGTCAGGGTTAGGAACAGGGTTAGGAACAGGGTCAGGAACAGGGTCAGGGTCAGGAACAGGGTCAGGGTCAGGAACAGGGTCAGGGTTAGGAACAGGGTCAGGGTCAGGGTCAGGAACAGGGTCAGGGTCAGGAACAGGGTCAGGGTCAGGAACAGGGTCAGGGTTAGGAACAGGGTCAGGGTTAGGAACAGGGTCAGGAACAGGGTCAGGGTTAGGAACAGGGTCAGGGTTAGGAACAGGGTCAGGGTTAGGAACAGGGTCAGGGTTAGGAACAGGGTCAGGGTTTTGGTCTTGTGTGCTGTTCCTGCTGCAGTCGTGGCTCCATCTGTCTGCTCCATGTCCAGTTCCTCTGTCCTCATTTGTCCATTAAACCCAGAATCAGTGTGTGTTCAGATGGTTCTTGGTCCAGTCCTGATGGTTCCTCTTCTGGTTCTGGTTCTGTGCTGCTCTGTTCCAGCCTTTCTCACCTGGACCTGGTCTCTGAGGCTTGAACATCTTCTCCTTCTGGACCCTCCAGGTCAGTTCTGCTTCTGGAACATAGTGGTTCTGCAGGTCCATGTGTTCCTGCTCCTTTCCCTCTGGATTCTGTTCAGATCTTCTCTGTTCATTTGTCTGTTTTCTTCTCTTTACATATTTTTGGACCCTGTCGACTGTTTGCTCTAAAACAGGATCATCTTGTGGTCGTGCCCCTGGGATGAATGTACACAGTGTAGAAATTCCACAGTCCAGGCTGTGGAACTCATGTTAGTTATGGTTCCACATTCAGACCAATCTGATCTACAGTCCAATAATAACAGCAGAAGGAACAGGGTCAGGGTGAGGAACAGGGACAGGGTCAGGAACAGGGTCAGGGTGAGGAACAGGGACAGGGTCAGGAACAGGGTCAGGGTTAGGAACAGGGTCAGGGTAAGGAAAAGGGTCAGGGTGAGGAACAGGGTCAGGAACAGGGTCAGGGTTAGGAACAGGGTCAGGGTCAGGAACAGGGTCAGGGTTAGGAACAGGGTCAGGAACAGGGTCAGGAACAGGGCCAGGGTAAGGAAAAGGGTCAGGGTGAGGAACAGGGTCAGGGTTAGGGTTAGGAACAGGGTCAGGGTTAGGAACAGGGTCAGGAACAGGGTCAGGGTTAGGAACAGGGTCAGGGTGAGGAACAGGGTCAGGGTTAGGAACAGGGTCAGGGTTAGGAACAGGGTCAGGGTGAGGAACAGGGTCAGGGTTAGGAACAGGGTCAGGGTAAGGAAAAGGGTCAGGGTTAGGAACAGGGTCAGGAACAGGGTCAGAAACAGGGTCAGGGTAAGGAAAAGGGTCAGGGTAAGGAAAAGGGTCAGGGTGAGGAACAGGGTCAGGGTTAGGAACAGGGTCAGGGTGAGGAACAGGGTCAGGGTTAGGAACAGGGTCAGGGTGAGGAACAGGGTCGGGGTAAGGAAAAGGGTCAGGGTTAGGAACAGGGTCAGGAACAGGGTCAGAAACAGGGTCAGGGTAAGGAAAAGGGTCAGGGTGAGGAACAGGGTCAGGGTTAGGAACAGGGTCAGGGTGAGGAACAGGGTCAGGGTAAGGAAAAGGGTCAGGGTTAGGAACAGGGTCAGGGTGAGGAACAGGGTCAGGGTAAGGAAAAGGGTCAGGGTGAGGAACAGGGTCAGGAACAGGGTCAGGGTCAGGAATAGGGTCAGGGTAAGGAAAAGGGTCAGGGTGAGGAACGGGGTCAGGGTCAGGAACAGGGTCAGGAACAGGGTCAGGGTTAGGAACAGGGTCAGGGTTAGGAACAGGGTCAGGAACAGGGTCAGAAACAGGGTCAGGGTAAGGAAAAGGGTCAGGGTGAGGAACAGGGTCAGGAAAGATCAGGGTCAGGAATAGGGTCAGGGTAAGGAAAAGGGTCAGGGTGAGGAACGGGGTCAGGGTCAGGAACAGGGTCAGGAACAGGGTCAGGGTCAGGAACAGGGTCAGGGTTAGGAAAAGGGTCAGGGTTAGGGACAGGGTCAGGGTTAGGAAAAGGGTCAGGGTGAGGAACAGGGTCAGGAACAGGGTCAGGGTTAGGAACAGGGTCAGGGTTAGGAACAGGGTCAGGAACAGGGTCAGGAACAGGGTCAGGGTTAGGAACAGGGTCAGGGTTAGGAACAGGGTTAGGAACAGGGTCAGGGTCAGGAACAGGGTCAGGGTCAGGAACAGGGTCAGGGTTAGGAACAGGGTCAGGGTTAGGAACAGGGTCAGGGTGAGGAACAGGGTCAGGAACAGGGTCAGGAACAGGGTCAGGGTTAGGAACAGGGTCAGGGTCAGGAACAGGGTCAGGGTTAGGAACAGGGTCAGGGTGAGGAACAGGGACAGGGTCAGGAACAGGGTCAGGGTTAGGAACAGGGTCAGGGTGAGGAACAGGGTCAGGAACAGGGTTAGGAACAGGGTCAGGGTGAGGAACAGGGTCAGGGTAAGGAAAAGGGTCAGGAACAGGGTCAGGAACAGGGTCAGGGTGAGGAAAAGGGTCAGGGTGAGGAACAGGGTCAGGAACAGGGTCAGAAACAGGGTCAGGGTTAGGAACAGGGTCAGGAACAGGGTCAGAAACAGGGTCAGGGTAAGGAACAGGGTCAGGGTCAGGAACAGGGTCAGGGTTAGGAACAGGGTCAGGGTGAGGAACAGGGACAGGGTCAGGAACAGGGTCAGGGTAAGGAAAAGGGTCAGGGTGAGGAACAGGGTCAGGAACAGGGTCAGGGTTAGGAATAGGGTCAGGGTCAGGAACAGGGTCAGGGTTAGGAACAGGGTCAGGAACAGGGTCAGGGTCAGGAACAGGGTCAGGGTTAGGAACAGGGTTAGGAACAGGGTCAGGAACAGGGTCAGGGTAAGGAAAAGGGTCAGGGTCAGGGTTAGGAACAGGGTCAGGAACAGGGTCAGGGTTAGGAACAGGGTCAGGGTGAGGAACAGGGTCAGGGTTAGGAACAGGGTCAGGGTTAGGAACAGGGTCAGGGTTAGGGTTAGGAACAGGGTCAGGGTTAGGAACAGGGTCAGCGTTAGGGTTAGGAACAGGGTCAGGGTTAGGAACAGGGTCAGGGTCAGGAACAGGGTCAGGGTTAGGAACAGGGTCAGGGTTAGGAACAGGGTCAAGGTCAGGAACAGGGTCAGGGTCAGGGTCAGGAACAGGGTCAGGGTTAGGAAAAGGGTTAGGGTTAGGAACAGGGTCAGGAACAGGGTCAGGGTCAGGAACAGGGTCAGGGTTAGGAACAGGGTCAGGGTTAGGAACAGGGTCAGGAACAGGGTCAGGGTCAGGAACAGGGTCAGGGTTAGGAACAGGGTCAGGGTTAGGAACAGGGTTAGGAACAGGGTCAGGAACAGGGTCAGGGTCAGGAACAGGGTCAGGGTCAGGAACAGGGTCAGGGTTAGGAACAGGGTCAGGGTGAGGAACAGGGACAGGGTCAGGAACAGGGTCAGGGTTAGGAACAGGGTCAGGGTGAGGAACAGGGTCAGGGTTAGGGTTAGGAACAGGGTCAGGGTTAGGAACAGGGTCAGGGTCAGGAACAGGGTCAGGGTTAGGAACAGGGTTAGGAACAGGGTCAGGAACAGGGTCAGGGTCAGGAACAGGGTCAGGGTCAGGAACAGGGTCAGGAACAGGGTCAGGTTTAGGAACAGGGTCAGGGTTAGGAACAGGGTCAGGAACAGGGTCAGGGTTAGGAACAGGGTCAGGGTGAGGAACAGGGTCAGGGTTAGGAACAGGGTCAGGGTTAGGAACAGGGTCAGGGTGAGGAACAGGGTCAGGGTTAGGGTTAGGAACAGGGTCAGGGTTAGGAACAGGGTCAGGGTCAGGAACAGGGTCAGGGTTAGGAACAGGGTCAGGGTTAGGAACAGGGTCAAGGTCAGGAACAGGGTCAGGGTCAGGAACAGGGTCAGGGTTAGGAACAGGGTCAGGGTTAGGAACAGGGTCAAGGTCAGGAACAGGGTCAAGGTCAGGAACAGGGTCAGGGTCAGGAACAGGGTCAGGGTTAGGAACAGGGTCAGGGTTAGGAACAGGGTCAGGAACAGGGTCAGGGTTAGGGTTAGGAACAGGGTCAGGGTTAGGAACAGGGTCAGGAACAGGGTCAGGGTTAGGAACAGGGTCAGGGTGAGGAACAGGGTCAGGGTTAGGAACAGGGTCAGGGTTAGGAACAGGGTCAGGGTGAGGAACAGGGTCAGGGTTAGGGTTAGGAACAGGGTCAGGGTTAGGAACAGGGTCAAGGTCAGGAACAGGGTCAAGGTCAGGAACAGGGTCAGGGTCAGGAACAGGGTCAGGGTTAGGAACAGGGTCAGGGTTAGGAACAGGGTCAGGGTTAGGAACAGGGTCAGGGTTAGGGTTAGGAACAGGGTCAGGGTTAGGAACAGGGTCAGGGTTTGGGTCTTGTGTGCTGTTCCTGCTGCAGTCGTGGCTCCATCTGTCTGCTCCATGTCCAGTTCCTCTGTCCTCATTTGTCCATTAAACCCAGAATCAGTGTGTGTTCAGATGGTTCTTGGTCCAGTCCTGATGGTTCCTCTTCTGGTTCTGGTTCTGTGCTGCTCTGTTCCAGCCTTTCTCACCTGGACCTGGTCTCTGAGGCTTGAACATCTTCTCCTTCTGGACCCTCCAGGTCAGTTCTTCTTCTGGAACATAGTGGTTCTGCAGGTCCATGTGTTCCTGCTCCTTTCCCTCTGGATTCTGTTCAGATCTTCTCTGTTCATTTGTCTGTTTTCTTCTCTTTACATATTTTTGGACCCTGTCGACTGTTTGCTCTAAAACAGGATCATCTTGTGGTCGTGCCCCTGGGATGAATGTACACAGTGTAGAAATTCCACAGTCCAGGCTGTGGAACTCATCTTAGTTATGGTTCCACATTCAGACCAATCTGATCTACAGTCCAATAATAACAGCAGAAGAACCCACACAAAAGAACCACTGCAGATTTAGTACTGGGTTTGATGGGAAAAAATATTACACTTTGCCAATAAATAATACAAACTTCACATGTTTGTCGTTGTTTTAGTGCAAAAAATGACATTAAATTATAAAAATACTTACATTTACAAACTATCCTGTAATAATAAAATGTGAATAACCTCAACAAATATGAACAACCTCAAATGTCTAAAGAAAATTCAGCCCAATTTGAACTCTTTTCTTCCTGTTCCACAGTGTTTAGTGTCTTTGTGTCAGATACTTCAGGGCTAAACTAGGGCTGACAAGCCACTGCAGGACCCACAGAAACTGAAGTCAAGGTCGTCACCCAGACTGATGGACCAACAAAAGTGTCTTTGTAGATCTGATCCAGAATGCACATGGACAAATGAGAAGTTTAGGCAGAATAGTGTTAAAATTGCACTTATTTTTCTTAAGAAATTTCAGTTTTTTCAGGTTATTCACATATTTTTTGTTTGGATACTTTATAAAAATAAGTATTTTCATAATTTAATGTTTTTTTTGCATCGTGCATCCATTACACTGCTACTTCATCCCACTACCCTCAGGACCCAGGTACAGGACATTAAAATTCAGGAGGGCCCATCTTGGGAAAAGCCTGATCCCCGCAGCCATAGCCGCCCTAAACACCAGGCCCCGCTGACAGGCTGACCAGTCTGCTAACTGTCACTTCATCAATGTCTCTTTTTGTTATGTCTGCCCCTACTGTTGTTGTTGTTGTTGTCTGTGTTGTATAATGTTGCTATCTTTTTCTTGTAATGTTCAGTCAGTGAAGATGAATTTCCCCACGGGAACCAATAAATTACATCTTATCTAATCTAAAACAAACATTTGGAGTCGTTGTTATTTATAGGTTATTCTGTTATTTTACTGGTCCGGCCCACTGGAGATCAAATCAGACTGAATGTGGAACCTGAAAGAACAGGAGTTTGAGAGCCCTGATGAACATTCAACCTTTTTATAAATGATTGAATGGTTGCGTCCAGAAAACAGCGGTTTGTACTCACAGTGGAATATTTCTGCTCAAATGTGTGAAGGCATGTGACGTAGAAGGCCAACCACAGCAGAGGAGATGAGGAGATAAGAATGAGGAGGGGCTGACTGGTTTCCTGTTCAAAGACGGAGATAGAGACAGTGAAGGGGAGGACTCAGAAGAGAAGAGAAGAGACGAGACGAGTCGAGCATGAGACTGGACATGGACAACACACTGCTGATCATCTCTATGTTCTTCTGGATCACAGGTAGGAGGGAGGGTGGACACACACACAGAGCTGAAAGGGTTAACTGCTGTCTGACAGCTTCATCTCCATGGTTACAGACGTGTTATGTGTGTGTTTGATATCAGTTATAGTGTATGCTGATGGTATCGGGGAAATTATTCCGTATGTGTGTCTTATTTCGTGCAGTTGAGTAACTTGTGGTAAATCCTGTTTGTCCCAGGTCCCCATGACCTGTGGACATTGGATGTGGGAGCAGGAAAGAGAGGATGTTCCCACCAAAGCCATGTTGAAAACAAAGTCATTAATAACATGTCATCATATTCGGCAGAAGAGTCGATCACGTACGCATGCGATGGTCGGTTCCTTTTATGGTAACGCTGATGTCAGACCCCCCCTGTATAAAACCCCTGTTGAATACAGAATGGGACAGATTCCCTGAGAGCATCCCGAAGTTGTGGTTTCTTGGTTATTTTCGCCACAACAATCAGCGCCCAGCGTGGGGCTGGAAAGAGGCCTAGGTCTGTTCACAGATGGGTGGTGGTGATGCTGTGTTTGGGCCCAAACTAAAGGTCAGAGCTTTCTTTCTATCCAAACACATGCACAGTCTCATCACGGCTTACTGTGAGGAGAATCTGGGCTGTGTTTGAAAAACAACTTGATGTAAAGTGATTGGATGTGATCTGGGGAATCTGCACTCACCAACAGGCCCTGGGACCCCTGGGTGTTTTCACTAAACTGACCTGGGTCTGGTATTTCAGAACTGGCAGTTCAGAGTCGATGTGCCGTCCACGAGGGACCGAGTGTTTAGTTGAGACGGAGCAGAAGTAAATGTGTGTGAGTGCTGTGGCAGTCCTCGGCCCTGGGGACAGGATTGGATCTATGAATACGCTCCATGGCATTATTTGGAGTCCTGGTTCTAGTGTTCTCTGACATGCCTTTGCATATCTGCGTTCAAGCCTGTGTTGGAAGTACTGCACAGAAGGTGTAGAACTGGGAGAAAAAGGGACCAGAGTCTGAAATATTCAAAGTTCATCTTTCATCTAGTTTGCCAGGAGTTGTGTAAATGAATTGTGTCCATTTGACCAAAACAGTAGTGGGCCTTTGTGAGTGAGTTTAGGACTCTGCAGATTCATGCAGTCCTCTGTGTGGGCGCCTTATGGGAATATTCTAGAATAATGTCAGATCTGTCCTAGAATTTTATGCTGTAATATTAGCTTGCACCTGCTTGATGCTAAAATAATCCTGCATGGAACATGGCTGTTGTATGGATGTGTTGGATTGGATTGGATGTTTGTGTGTGATTGTGTGGAAAGTGAGTGAGCAGAGGACAGAGGAGTGTGGGTAAAAAAAAGTCTGAGTAGAAAAGAATGAAGGAGATGTATGTGTGTGTGTGTGTGTGTGTGTGTGTGTATATGTGCATGTGTATGTATGTGTGTATGTATGTGTGTGTGTGTGTGTGTGTGTGTGTGTGTGTGTATGTGTGTATGTATGTGTGTGTGCGTGTGTGTGTGTGTGTGTGTATGTGTGTGTGTGTGTGTGTGTGTGTGTGTGTGTGTGTCCACAGGGTGTATCAGATCACAGTAGACTGTCAGAAAAAACAACATTAAACCAAACTGAAGACATTTTGTAAATCTGCTCATCTGTGTTTATTGTCCATGGAATTGTCCTTTGATTGACACCAGTGTCCTGGGTCAGGACATGTCCACTCCCTACCATCCAAAAAGAAGGACATGTCAACCCCCTACCATCCAAAAATAAGGACATGTCCACCCCCACTTCAGCTGGGATGATGCAATGAATAACGTATGTGGACTGAAATGTTGAACAGTTCAAATGGTCCAAACCAGCTGAAAGAATCTTGACTGACAGCATTAACCCTTTGTGTTTGTCCAGATAGACTCCAACCTGTTGTTCATGTCAAATCTGTGAATGGATGGTAGGGGGTTGACATGCCCTTCTTTTTGGATGGTAGGGGGTTGACATGCCCTTATTTTTGGATGGTAGGGGGTTGACATGCCCTTCTTTTTGGATGGTAGGGGGTTGACATGCCCTTCTTTTTGGATGGTAGGGGGTTGACATGCCCTTCTTTTTGGATGGTAGGGGGTTGACATGCCCTTATTTTTGGATGGTAGGGGGTTGACATGTCCTGACCCAGGACACTGGTGTCAATCAAAGGACAATTCCATGGACAATAAACACAGATGAGCAGATTTACAAAATGTCTTCAGTTTGGTTTAATGTTGTTTTCTCTGACAGTCTACTGTGATCTGATACACCTGTAGATATGTGTGTGTGTGTGTCTGTATTTGTGTATGTCTGTATTTGTGCATGTGTGTTATATGTGTGTGTATGTATGTGTGTGTGTGTGTATGTGTGTTATATGTGTATGTATGTGTGTCTGTGTGTGTGTTATATGTGTGTGTATGTATGTGTATGTGTGTGTATGTGTGTGTATGTGTGTGTGTATGTGTGTTATATGTGTGTGTATGTATGTGTACGTGTGTGTTTGTGTGTGTGTGTGTGTTTGATATCAGTCCTAGCGTGTGCTGATGGTCATGTGACTGTCATGACGGTACCTGAGGCTCAAACTCAGATCAGTGTGAATCCAGTCAAATGTTGGTGCTTTGATGAATCCTGTCTGGGTCATTCCATCCCAAATCAACCAGATTTCAGAAAGTGCCCCACGTGACCCCCTCAGAACATTCTGAATAAATTCACACCTGTTCACCTACAGATAAACCAACACATCCAACATTTGAATGTCATGTCTGTAATAGTTTAGCAGATACAGCCCTTTGAAAAGTAATGTTTTTTTTTATTTTGCAGTTGTGCTTTTGGTCCAACTGTGAGCAGCTGTCTGTCCTCAGGTATTCCATCCACACTGAAACTGAAACTGAAACTGAGTGTCTGGGCTGAAACCCCCTGAACAGAGCAGACTGTGCATCAGAAGAACTGTGTGCTCCTTCATATTTGGTCCATGAGGCCTTGAAATCAGGCCCAAAGGCTCATTCTGCAAATGTCCTCTGTCTTCAGACTGTCACTGGGACAGAATGGATGAATGGACACACCTCCTGTTTTTACATGGATTCTTCTGGTCCAGATGCAACAACCTACTGAAAAAGACCACATTTAATGAAAAGTGTTGATGTGAGGACATGAAGAAAATGGCTCCATTTACACTTGTCCCAAAAATCCTCTTTATTTGAGCACCCACATGACCATGTGGACAGTTCAGGAACATCTGGACATTTGGACCATGTCTTCATATATGTTTACAGATGTTGGGCACAGAATTGGAGCTTTGGGACAGAACTGGTTCTATTTGTAATATTTTTTGGACTGCATGACTCTATTTTCTTGCAGTTGTATCCAAACGTAGGTGTAAATGTCATTTGAACAGTAGAATGGCATTGATTATTGCACCAGTTCTGATAATACTGCAGATATTTGAACTAGGCTGTGGAACTGCAGGATGGCTCAGATAGAAGAAGGACACATTTACCACAACTGGCTCAGGTTGAAGCCTGGAGCAGAGACTTCTGGGAAAGTGGATGGAGCTGGTCAGCTGACCCAGTTTCACCAGGGTCAGCTGACCCAGTTTCACCAGGGTCAGCTGACCCAGTTTCACCAGGGTCAGCTGACCCAGTTTCACCAGGGTCAGCGACAGAAATGGAGCTCAGATTTCCCAGAATGTTTATGATGCTGTCCAGCCTAATTTTGGGAATTCTGTTCCTAATCCTGAACAAACTTCTTCATCATGGAGGAAAAATGTGTAGTTGGATTGATCTGAAAGAAGGAATGTCACAGAGACATTATCAACACAAACAGGCTTTGTGAAAACTGGGGATTCTGGGAAATCTGAGCTCCATTTGTCATTGACCCTGGTGAAACTGGGTCAACCAGACAGTCCGTTTCAGTTTCAGTGTGGATGGAATACCTAAGGACATAGAGCTGCTCAGAGTTGGACCAAAAGAACATTTGCAAAATTAAAAAAAAAACCAAACATTATTTTTCAGAGGGCTGTATCTGCTAAACTATTACAGATATGACATTCAAATGTTGGATGTGTTGGTTTATCTGTGGTGAACAAGTGGGAATTTTGTCCGAATGTTCTGAGGGGGTCATGTGGGGACCATTGGTTGAACTGCCATGGAATGACCCGTCTGTTCTAGTGATGTGTCGGTCGCCAACGAAACGGCTCTGAGAGCCGACACTGTGACGTGTACGACGGGAGCCCACTCCTGAATGGGAGTTTGTTTTCCTCTCTCTCTCTCTCTCTCTTTTCTCCTCAAGTCACATTTGATTGGTCAGTATGTGTGGCATCGTCTCTTTCTGCACTGAGCAGAGGGGAGAGGGGCGGAGTTACACACACAGCAGAGGGGGAGAGGGGCGGAGTTACACACACAGCAGAGGGGAGAGGGGTGGAGTTACACACGCAGCAGAGGGGAGAGGGGCGGAGTTACACACACAGCAGAAGGGAGAGGGGTGGAGTTACAGACGCAGCAGAGGGGAGAGGGGTGGAGTTACACACACAGCAGAGGGGAGAGGGGCGGAGTTACAGACGCAGCAGAGGGGAGAGGGGTGGAGTTACACACACAGCAGAGGGGAGAGGGGCAGAGTTAAAGATGCTGCAGAGGGGAGAGGGGCGGAGTTACACACTGCAGAGGGGAGAGGGGCGGAGTTACACATACAGCAGATGGGAGAGGGGTGGAGTTACACACACAGCAGAGGGGAGAGAGGCGGAGTTACAGACGCAGTAGAGGGGAGAGGGGCGGAGTTACACACACAGCAGAGGGGAGAGGGGCGGAGTTACAGATGCAGCAGACGGGAGAGGGGCGGAGTTACAGACGCAGCAGATGGGAGAGGGGCGGAGTTACAGACGCAGTAGAGGGGAGAGGGGCGGAGTTACACACTGCAGAGGGGAGAGGGGTGGAGTTACACACACAGCAGAGGGGAGAGGGGCGGAGTTACACACACAGCAGAGGGAGAGGGGCGGAGTTACACACACAGCAGAGGGAGAGGGGCGGAGTTACAGATGCAGTAGAGGGGAGAGGGGCGGAGTTACACACACAGCAGCACACAAACAGGAGGGAGATGAGAGAAACAGAGTGAGAGCAGGAGCACAACACAAACAGACTGGAAAGGTCAAAAAAGGAGAGAAAATGAGTGACAACAGGAAACGCAGCAAAATCTGGACCCAAGCTGAGACACTTGGTTTTTCTCAGTGCCAGTCTTCACTGAAGCAGAAAACTGTTATCTGGATGCAGAGTTTTGTCCTTTGTGTTTTACACATTTGAATGTATATTTTGTTGTGATTCTGTAAACTTCTGTGTGTGGTTTGTCTTTAAATTTGTTTCGTAGTAAAAAGCTAAAAGTTTCAAATAGTTCCAGTTAGTAAAGGTCATGTGTAAATAGTTCAGCGTTTCTTTTTGCACTTTCTAATGTATTTATTTTTATTTCTCTGTAGAGTGTATGAATAAAGGTGTATTTATTTCATAAACATTTGATATAGTGCATGTTTTTTTACATTAGTCATTTATATTGCACATAACTTTACATTATTGTTGGTAATGAATTAATTTAAACAGCAAAAAATCTGAAGAGCCACTTGGAGCCCAAAGAGCCGGCTCTTTTTAGTGAGCCGAGTCAAAAGAGGCGGTTGTGTAAACAGAGCTGGAATTGGCCTCACTAGTGTGTTCCAGCAGTGCCAGTGTCAGAGCTGCTGACTGGGTCCGTTACTGCCTTCTGTCATAGATCCCATGGGATAAACCAGTGCACATGGGTGTGGTGCTTTCATCAGCCTCAGGTTCGCTCTGGAACTGGTCTGTGTTGGATTTGTGGATCAGGATCAAACACATCCACATTGTGTTTCCTCTCAACACACACCAGTACATGAAGAGTCTGAAGCACCTTTACTGATCCACTTCCTGTTTGTCACAGCAGCTGCTGATTCCAGCTCTGTGATTGGTTCCACAGTCTGTCCATCATCTGCTGTTCCACAATCCACTGACTAGGGATGGAACCATATGAACATTTCATATCACGGTTATTGGGACCAAAATTATCACAATTATCATTATTATCGCACTATTGTTGTAATGTGTTCCAAATGTTCACAAACTACTTCTACACACACTGAAATAATGGAACCAAGTTGTCCATCCATCCATCCATTCTCTTCCGCTTATCCGGGGCCGGGTCGCGGGGGTAACAGTCTAAGCAGGGATGCCCAGACTTCCCTCTCCCCAGACACCTCCTCCAGCTCTTCCGGGGGGACCCCGAGGCGTTCCCAGGCCAGCCGAGAGACATAGTCTCTCCAACGTGTCCTGGGTCTTCCCAGGAACCAAGTTGTATTTAAAAAAAAAAGAAAAAAAAGACAAAACCAAATAAATCAGACACCCAATGTCCTTTCTGTGTCAGAAACCTTCAAATATTCCCATGTCAACATCAAACATACAAATGTGCATTAAAGATAGCACCTTATGGCCATAGGAGATATCTGCACCAGGGCTGGAAATGAAGAGGATTGGATCAATATTAATGTTATTGTGGATTCTGTTTACCGATCCAATTCCTTCTCAAGTCTCCTCTCCATTCCTGAGTGTTTTTTGGAGTGGGAAAACCAGGAGTTGGACAGGTCTGTCTGCTGGATGAGGATCTGAAGCAGCGGGGGCCGGGGAGGCTTTTACAGCAGCGCCAACATTACAAACTGCACACGCACGCCTGGAGTGGAGCTGCTGGACCAGGAAACCAAGAGCAGCACCGGGATTTTCAAAGTGCCCTAATCCAACACGCTTATCATCAGAAGTAGAATTTAAAGGCTAATACTAACCCTGGGAAATTTGAGCGCTTTAGCTTTCTCATTCTAGCGGTAATGGTTCCATCCCTACCACTGACAGAACCTGTTCAACTCAACATGTGGGTTCAAATGATCCAAATGATCCAAGTATGAGTTGAATCAGTCCAGATCAGTTCTGCTTCAGTGTTTTTACAATTCAACCATCAAACACAAACTGAACAATAATCAGTTTCATCCAGTCTGGGTTTATTTCAGCTGATTCATGAACGATTCCTCCAGTTGGACTGATCCTGCTCAACCTAAATGTGTCAGTTTCATCTTGTGGTGGTTCATCTGCTGCTGTTCAATCATGTCATAGATTTGGATTTGAACCTTCATCTGTGTCTCATGTGCTGCTTTGGTATTTAGACGCCGTTTGTCAAAGTCAAAGCACAAACACAGTTCAGACAGATTTGGATCCAACCTGATCAGCCTCAGTTTCCTGTTTGGTTCCTCATGTGGACATGTTGGAGTTCTAATCCCAGTCTTGTCCTGTTTTCATGGCTGTCCTTTGTGTTTTTCCTGCAGGGCTCCTGTCTGAAAACAACAGCACTTCAACAGGTAAGAAATGCACAAAGGAGGGATGTGAACTGGGCTGAAGCTGAACATCCTGGTTCAGGTGGTTTTCATCTGAACAAACTGGAGCCAATGCAGAGGATTCAGGAAGGATGGGTTTACAGAAGCTCCACTGAGCACGCTCAGCTCCTGTTCCTGACATTTGGACAAGTGTGGCTTTAAAGATCCACAAGTGAAGGAAACACTGACAAACAGGAGCAGACTGAGCCATTCAATTCACTGACTGAATGAATGAGGGATGAACTGAGTCCGTTTGGACACAAAATCTGTCAGTGGGACTGAAAACACTGTTCACACATGGAAACCACATGTGCTCAAGAATCCAGTCCATGTGGTCCACATGGGCTGGGCTGGTTCTGGACTGGACTCTGACTGGTCTGTCTTATTTCTACAGGGGCGGTCCACTTCAGGTTGGTGGGAGGAGCCAGTCGTTGTCATGGTGACCTGGAGATGAAACGACAGGATGGAAACTGGAAACCAGTGGAAGGAGTATACTGGTACAGGGAGTTAGGAAACAGAGTCTGTGCAGAACTGGACTGTGGATCTGTAGTTTCACTGAGAGAAAGAGAGACTGGTTCAGATACAGATGCAGATGGTTGGTGGATCAGTTCAGACTGTGATGAATCTGAACTGAGGAACTGTTTTAGATCTGAATCATATCTCTTTACATCCCTGGAGCTGAATTGTTCAGGTAAGAGCATGAACACTGAACCCTAACCCTTCCACTGTCACTGTGGGCTCCAGAGTCTGTGGACTCTCAGATCCGGGTCGGTCCAAGACTTCAACTCACATTTAATGTCAACTCACACAAACTGAGCAAAACAATCAATACAATCTGTATTAATATAGTATTTATCATACAGCCAAAATGGAGCACAAAGGGATTTACACACACACACAAACAAACACACACACACACACACACACACAAATACACACACACACACATATACACACACACATATACACACACACACAATCACAAACACACACACAATCACAAACACACACATACACACACACACCCTAATACACACACACAAACACACACACGTACACATAAACACACAAACACACACACAGAAATACACACACACACAAAAACACACACAAACACACACAAATACACACACATACACACACACACATATACACACACACACACATACATATACACACACACATATACACACACACATATACACACACACAATCACAAACACACACACAATCACAAACACACACATACACACACACACACACACAAACACACACACAAACACACACATACACACACACACACACAGACAAACACACACACAATCACACACACAAACAAACACACACACACCCTAATACACACACACAAACACACACACATACACATAAACACACAATCACACACACAAACAAACACACACACACCCTAATACACACACACAAACACACACACAAACACACACACACACACAAAAACACACACAAACACACACAAACACACACAAATACACACACACACACACACACTCCCCCCCCCAGGACAGACCCATCATACATTCCCCTCAGGTTTTCTTCAGGTTCTCTTCAGGTTTTCATCAGGCTCCCCTCAGGTTCCCCTCAGGTTCTCCTCGGGTTCTCCTCAGGCTCTCCTCAGGTTCTCTTCAGGTTCTCCTCAGGTTTTCTTCAGGTTCCCCTCAGGTTCTGTTCAGGTTCCCCTCAGGTTCTCCTTGGGTTCTCCTCAGGTTCTCCTCAGGTTCCCCTCAGGTTCTCCTCTGGTTCCCCTTTGGTTCTCTTCAGGTTCCTATCAGGTTTTCCTCAGGTTCTCCTCAGGTTGCACTCAGGTTTTCTTCAGGTTCTCCTCAGGTTTTCATCAGGCTCCTCTCAGGTTCTCTTCAGGTTCCCCTCAGGTACTCCCCAGGTTCTCCTCAGGTTCTCCTCAGGTACTTCTCAGGTTTTCTTCAGGTTCTCTTCAGGTTTTCATCAGGCTCCCCTCAGGTTCTCCTCAGGTTCTCCTCGGGTTCTCCTCAGGTTCTCTTCAGGTTCTCCTCAGGTTTTCTTCAGGTTCCCCTCAGGTTCTCTTCAGGTTCCCCTCAGGTTCTCCTTGGGTTCTCTTCAGGTTCTCCTCAGGTTCTCCTCTGGTTCCCCTCGGGTTCTCTTCAGGTTCCTATCAGGTTTTCCTCAGGTTCTCCTCAGGTTTTCCTCAGGTTCCCCACAGGTTCCATTCAGGTTATCTTCAGGTTCTCCTCAGGTTCTCTTCAGGTTTTCTTCAGGATCTCCTCAGGTTCTTTTCAGGTTTTCTTCAGGTTCTCCTCAGGTTCCCCTCAGGTTTTCCTCAGGTTCTCTTCAGGTTCTCCTACAGGTTCTATTCATGTTTTCCTCAGGTTCTCCTCAGGTTCCCCTCAGGTTTTCCTCAGGTTCTCCACAGGTTCTCCTCAGGTTCTTCTCAGGTTCTCCTCAGGTTTTCCTCAGGTTCTCCTCAGGTTGTTCCATAGTTCAGGGTCCTAATGCTGTAAATCTGCCTCAGCCTTAGTTTCAGTCTTTCTTATGGAACAGTTCTCAGTCCAGTGCCAGAGGACCTCAGGGTCCACCAGGGTTCAGAAGGTCAAAGCCAGTCTCAGAGATAAGAAGGAGCCAGAGCATGAAGACATTTAGAAACCATTCAAAGGACCTTCAAACCAGCCCTGAAACCCAGGGGGAGCCAGTGCAGTGGTTTTAAACCTGTGTAATGTGAGCCCACCTTCTGGTCTTCATCAGCACACAAGCGGCTGAGTTCTGCAGAAGCTGAAGGTGTGAAGTTCTATCTGTAGGAAGAGCAGAAAGCAGAGCATTACTGTAGTCAGTTCTACTGGAGAGAAAAGCAGGCATCAACATCTACGTATGGGCCGGACACAGAACTGGACCCACTCTGGCTATATTCTGGAGATGATCAGAACCTGTTTTTACACGGATCCAAAATGAGGAAGAAAAGTCAAAAGAAACAACCAATAATATCCACGTCCACAAACAAACAGCTGATGAACATCATGTCACACACACAAGAAACAAACACCAACACATATGAATGTGAGTCCACTACAGTCCAGTCAAATCCACTATATAGTCCAAGCCCCAGACCCTGGTCTACTCCAGTCCACTACAGTCCAGTCAGATCCACTATATAGTCCAAGCCCCAGACCCTGGTCTACTCCAGTCCACTACAGTCCAGTCAGATCCACTATATAGTCCAAGCCCCAGACCTGGTCTACTCCAGTCCACTACTGTCCAGTCAAATCCACTATATAGTCCAAGCCCCAGACCCTGGTCTACTCCAGTCCACTACAGTCCAGTCAAATCCACTATATAGTCCAAGCCCCAGACCCTGGTCTACTCCAGTCCACTACAGTCCAGTCAAATCCACTATATAGTCCAAGCCCCAGACCTGGTCTACTCTAGTCAACTACGGTCCACTACGGTCCAGTCAAATCCACTATATAGTCCAAACCCTAGACCCTGGTCGACTCCAGTCCACTACGGTCCAGTCACATCCACTATATAGTCCAAGCCCCAGACCCTGGTCGACTCCAGTCCACTACGGTCCAGTCAAATCCACTATATAGTCCAAGCCCCAGACCCTGGTCTACTCCAGTCCACTACGGTACAGTCAAATCCACTATATAGTCCAAGCCTCAGACCCTGGTGTCCTCCAGTCCACTACGGTCCAGTCTAATCCACTATATAGTCCAAGCCCCAGACCCTGGTCTACTCCAGTCCACTACGGTCCAGTCAAATCCACTATATAGACCAAGCCCCACACCCTTGTATACTCCAGTCCACTACAGTCCACTACAGTCCAGTCAAATCCACTATATAGTCCAAACCCCAGACCCTGGTCTACTCCAGTCCACTACAGTCCACTACAGTCCAGTCAAATCCACTATATAGTCCAAACCCCAGACCCTGGTCTACTCCAGTCCACTACGGTCCAGTCAAATCCACTATATAGTCCAAGCCCCAGACCTGGTCTACTCCAGTCCACTACAGTCCAGTCAGATCCACTATATAGTCCAAGCCCCAGACCTGGTCTACTCCAGTCCACTACAGTCCAGTCAAATCCACTATATAGTCCAAGCCCCAGACCCTGGTCTCCTCCAGTCCACTACAGTCCCTTAGAGTCCACTTCAGACTCTAGTCTTATTCCAGTCTTCTTCCATCTGTGTCCACAGACTCGGTCAGACTGGTCCATGGGTCCAGTCTGTGTTCAGGCAGACTGGAGGTCCGGTCTAACCAGTCCAGGTCCTGGTCCTCAGTGTGTGAAGGACACTTGGACCTTCGTGGTGCCCAGGTGGTCTGTAGGGAGCTGGGCTGTGGGGCTCCTGGGCTCCTCCAGGGGGCGCTCTCTGGAGCAGCGGAGGCTCCTGTGGTGCAGACGTTCACCTGTGAAGGCCATGAGTCTGCTCTGCTGGACTGTGGAAGCTCAGGGGCACAGACCTGCTCATCTGGAACAGCTGTGGACCTTACCTGCACAGGTGGGCGGAGCTTTGACCGACACCAGCTGACATCAGTTCACTCACTTTGAGCTCATTTATCTGTCACTTGTATTTGATCAGATCCTCATGATGTCAGACTGGTGGGAGGAGCCAGTCGCTGTAACGGTGACGTACAGATCAAACATCATGGAGAATGGAGAGACGTGGCATATGATTATTATCCTGACCCCTGGACCCTGAAGG
Source organism: Sphaeramia orbicularis (assembly GCF_902148855.1). Classification (NCBI taxonomy): domain Eukaryota; kingdom Metazoa; phylum Chordata; class Actinopteri; order Kurtiformes; family Apogonidae; genus Sphaeramia; species Sphaeramia orbicularis. The sequence goes on along the minus strand of NW_021941478.1, from coordinate 22,578 downwards.
CAGCAGATGTCATATGTCGTCGACTGGACTGTGGATCTGCTGTTTCTGTGAGAAGATCTGGTTCATCTGGTTCATCTGGTTCTTTCTGGTTCATCAGCCCCACCTGTCTTCTCTCTACATCTTCACTGATGGACTGTGTGAAAACAGATTTGTCCCCTGGCTCCGCCCTGTTCCTCACCTGTTCAGGTAAGTCTACTGATGATGGTCCTGGTTCTGTCCCAGTTCTTCCATGAGTCCATTCAGGTGTGTTTGATCTGAGCTGGGTCAAACCAGACCCAGTCAGACCAGGTCCACACATTGGACAGTTGGACTGAACCATCAAACACATGCAGCTGAATTCAGTTCCAGTCCATGAACGTGGTCACATGACTCTGCTTTCCAACTTTCCATCGTCCGTCATATTTCCAAATGTTCTGTGGTCAGTGGGGTCCATAAATTCAGATTTTCTGCTGAGAACTGAAAACCTTCTGTAGATGAATGTGAGAACACGTGTGCACAGACATGGTTCTTCACAGGGAACGTGGAAGAACATTAGAACATACAGCCATTATTATTAGTAGGAGTATTTAGAATTAGGACAGATTTGATCCTTCTAATCATCTGTTTGTGGAACCAACCATTATTTATCTGTCATAATTCTGTCAGTCAGTCTGTCCCAGGGCAGCTGTGGATACAGATGGAGTTTACCACCACCAGAGTGGGAATGTGAGAGCCAATGAAGAATGGATCCTCTGTACGCACTTTGAGTATGTGTTCATAGAACAGAGCTGTAGAAATCTAATCCATTATTCTGATTAGAATTGGAGTATTTCTCACTGTGACAGTAGACTGTATAGAACTGGACTGGGTTCTTCCAAATGAACACATGTGTTGTTAACTCTTTCAAACCTGTCGTGTCATCGCTGACACACCCTGTGCATCTGCAGTTTGGATGGATGGAACTGTGTCACCGTTTCAGACGTTGTGCTTTTCAGCTTTTATTGGGTCATTACGCTCATTTCACTCAGACCTGAACTAGAAGCTGGAGACCATGGGCGCAGATAGCACTGGGGATGGGGGGGCATGTCCCCCCCAGATTTATAGTGACCCGATCCGTCCCCCCAAACTGCTCAGTTTACCGTTCACCGACTCCAGAAGGTGGAGGCCTGGAGCAGATCCATGCTGAGTTGAAAAAGCGAGGAGTTCAATTCTGCACATAATCCTCAGTTCATAACAGTGCACAGCTGATCCATGAACATCCTGGTGTTTGTGCTGTCTACATGCCTACCACTAATGGTGCCTTCAGGTGTACTCGTAAACCACAGTTTTGAAGTCGGAAAAGCATTGAAATCTACAAGCATAAACATTAGGGTTTTGGATTTATTTCAGTAGTTGTCTTTTTTTTTTAATTCCATGTTCCATGATGTCCCAGTTTTTAAACTGGGTAGGGCTAAATATAGTTTTTTGTTTTGTTCAGACAAGGAATAGTTTTTAGTTTTTAGATGTTACCTGCTTGACAGTTTCGACTGTGACTCCAGTCTTCCTCAGAAGCGTCATCCAACGTCTTGCTGACATGTCATTTACCAGCTGGTCGGCTCGACGGACCAATCAGAGCCCGTCGAGCCGACCGTGCCTCCTCCGCCTTGGGTGGTCTCTGGAGGAGGGAATCCCAGGTGTGCAGAGGGTGTACGCCCCCTCGTCCCGGTTGATGGTGTCACTCGCCCGCTTCCTGATCTCTATTTCCTCCTTGATCCAACGTTTGAATTTGTTCGTTTCGGATGTTCTGATTGTGCCCTTGTCCCAGTCCATGATATGATTTTGTCTTCTGCAGTGGTCCGTGATGGCCGATTTTAAGTTCTCCTGTTCTGCTTTTTCCTTTTGAGTCTGTGTGAATCTCCCCGCTGTCTCCTTTTCACATTCTTTTTGGTGTTCTTTTTTCCTTGTGTTGAATGATCGTCCCGTTTCCCCGATGCATGTTTTGTTGCATGATTTGCACGGTATCTCGTATATGACATTACATTTCTGTTCCGGTGCTATTTTGTCCTTAGGGTGTATGAGTAGTTGGCGGAGTTTCGTGTGTGGTTTGATCACAGTGTTGATGTGATGTTTTTTCATGACCCTCTGTATTGGTTCTGTTATCCCCCAGATGTATGGTATGGTTATGATATCTTTTGGTTTATCATCGGTCTTTTTTGTGCGTTTTGTTTTGTTGTCCTTGCTCTTCTTGTCTTTGTTTTTGACTTGTTGTCTGCCTTTGTTGATGGTCCATTTGGGGTACTGACACAGTGTAAGTGTGTGTTGAATATGTTTTTCCTCCTCCTGTCTGTCGTGTTCATCAGTTATGATGGTGGCTCGTTCATAAAGTGTTCTGACGACTGATAGTTTGTGTGCTGTGGGGTGTTCTGATGTCCAGAGGAGGTACTGGTCGGTGTGTGTGGGTTTCCTGTACACTGTGATTTTAATGCTGCCGTCTTCTCTGTGGTGGATGTTCATATCCAGGAATGATATGGTCCGGTTTATTTCTTCTTCGTGGGTGAATTGTATATTGCCAGTTTTATCAATGCTGTTTAAGTGGTCTGTGAGTTCTTGTGTGTGTCCGGTTTCTATTTTTTCCAGAATGTCGTCGACATATCTTTTCCACAGTGATGGTTTGCAGTGGGCGGGGTGCTGTGTGGATGGCTTTGGTTTCCAGGTCCTCCATGAAAAAACTGCTCATGATTGCAGATAGTGGGTCTCCCATAGCGAATCCTTCTTTCTGTCTGTATATTATGTTTTTGAACTGAAAGTATGTGGATTTGGCAACGAAATGTAGAAGTGTGGATATGTCATCAGCTGTCAGGTTTGTGCGTTTTTTGAGGGTCCGGTCTTGTTTTAAGCGTTCTTGTACGATGTGTAGTGTGACGTCTACGGGGGTTTTGGTGAACAGGGATATGACATCGTGTGAAATGAGGATTTCGTTTTTTTCTACAGTTATGTTGTTGAGTTCTTGAGCTAGTTGTTTTGAATTCTTACAGTGGTGTTGTGTTGTGCCTAGGAGGGGTTTGAGTATTTCTACTATGGCTTTGGAGAGGTTGTATTCAAAGGATTCAAAGGATTCAAAGGAGTTTATTTGTCATTCCATCACAAGGAATAGAACGAAACTGGTTTCTGAGGACCCGCATTTGCCATCTGAATAAAATAAATAATAAATAAATGAATACATTAAAAACGACTAAAACTAAGGCTAATTTACAGTAAAATCAGTAAAATATACGTCTAAAATTAAACTTTAAAATACCTACATAAAATAATAGCACATATTTACAACCTAACCTAGCCTATACACAGTAGACGCTGAAGTACAGTGCAACAGCAGAGTGAAGTGCAAAGAGGCAGTGCAATAAGGTGCAGTTAGGTATTTGTGTAACTGTCCCTTGTGTGAGAGGCTACGGAGCAGTGCCTGAGTTCAACAGCCTCACCGCTGTTGGAAAGAAGCTGTTTTTTAGTCTGGTGGTCCTGCTCTGGATACTCCGCAGCCTTCTTCCTGAGGGAAGAGGGACAAAAAGTGCGTTTGCAGGGTGGGTGGGATCATTCATGATGCCGTTGGCCCTCTTTCTGCACCTGGAGATGTAAATGTCCGTGGTGGTGGGAAGGCTGCACCCGATGACCCTCTGTGCAGCCTTCACCACCCTGTGTAGAGCCTTCCTCTCTGCCACAGAGCAGCTGCCATGCCACACTGTGATGCAGGAGGTGAGGACACTTTCCACCACACACCTGTAGAAGGAGGACAGGACTGAACCGATGCTGTCTACTATTGGCTGTAGAGGGATGTCCTTTTTATGTATTTTGGGGGTTCCGTATATCCGAGGGATGATGTTAGCTGTGGGTATGAGGTGGTCATATGCGTCCCGTGTTATTTTATTGTTTTCCAGTAGTGGTTTCAGTAGTGCTTTTAGTGTCCTTTTCTTTTCTTCTGTGGGGTCTTTTTTCAGTATTTCATGTGTTTATGTCTCCTAACATTCTGTCCATCTGTTGTTCATATGTTTCCGTGTCCATTACAACTGTGGTTCTGCCTTTGTCGGATGGTAGGATGGTGATGGTTTTGTCCTGTTTTAGTGAGTTTATTGCCATTTCTTCCTCCTTCGTAATGTTCCTGTGTGGTGGCTTGGCTGATTTGAGGATCCTTGCTACCGCGTTCCGGAGTTCTGCTTTCTGTCCCTGGTTTTGGATTTTATGGCATGCTAGTTCTGTGGCAAGTATATATTCATCATGTGGTATTTTTTTGGGTGTGATGGCAAAATTTAGTCCTTTTGTTAATACTGTTTTCTCTGATTCCGTGAGGGTGCGTTTTGATAGGTTCCGCAACCATTTTTCTTTGGTTTTGAAGTGTGTTTGTCTGGTTTTGTTTCTTATTTCCATTAGTTTGTTCAGTTTTCTGATTTGGCGTTGTTTTGTGTTGCCAAACTCTTGTTCATACGTGCGTTTTAAGTGTGCGGTTATTTCCTCCTCCATGATCTTCTCGAGTGTGTGTTGGTGCTTGAAATTGTCCATTTCCTCTTTTATTTGTGCGCTGATTTCGTTAATCTTGCTTACTGTTGTTCTAATTCGTTCTCTGATGAGGGCTTTTCTTGCTCTTTTGATGATATTTTCTGCGTTCGTGGTCCGGATAGGGCTTTTTATGTAGAGGCTTGCTGGTGTTATGTCCTCATCTCTGCATCGCAGGTTGAATCTTAGGTGGTTTTTCTGGCGGGCTCGCGCTTTTTCCAGCTTCTCCAGTCGGCAGAGGGCCTTGACCTCGTCATGTCCAAAACTTTCTTGGACAAGGCTAAAGACGTTCATTTTGTCTTCTGTTTATGTAAATATAGTTTTTTCTTTTGTTCAGACAAGGAATAGTTTTTAGTTTTTAGATGTTACCTGCTTGACAGTTTCGACTGTGACTCCAGTCTTCCTCAGAAGCATCATCCGACGTGTTGCTGACGTGTCATTTATCAGCTGGTCGGCTCGACGGACCAATCAGAGCCCGTCGAGCCGACCGTGCCTCCTCCGCCTTGGGTGGTCTCTGGAGGAGGGAATCCCAGGTGTGACAGAGGGTGTATGCCCCCTCGTCCCGGTTGATGTTG
>NW_021941478.1:7500-12500 GCF_902148855.1 Sphaeramia orbicularis | reverse complement strand
AGCTGAATTCTCAGTGACCAGATGGTTCTGACTCTGACGTTTAAAGTTCCGTCAAATGAATCTGTTCATTTCATCAGTTGATTATTTTGTCTCAGTTCATTGTTTTTTGGGTCAAATGTGTCAAATATTGACCTTTGACCTTTGGAACGTCCAGATCCCAAATGAACGTCTTCATTTGGACCAGATGAGGCTGAAAACACAAACAGATTTCCCATTAGTCTCATTTAGGACAAAAGGACCAAATGTGGACATGTGAGACTGTAAAAGCACCACATGTGTGTCCTTTTTTACCCATAATGCCTTTGAAGGTCAGCTGTGCTCTAAATGAGCCATTCCTCCTGTTTTCATTGGTCAGTGTTCATCCCATCCCAAACTCCTGTGGATCAGATCCATCTGTGTCTCTGAGGAGGATGGATTCTCTGACTGCTTGTTTGTGCTCATGTGTGCTGCTTGGTCCAATCATGTCTCTGTGTGTGGACAGATCTGCTGCCTCAGCCCAACATCTCCCTGTCTGACGGGGTCTTTGAGGTCTACCGGCAGGGGTTCCGGGTGCTGGTGTTCTCCGACTTCACCGTCACCTGCTCCGTCCGACCGCAGTACCCGGGAGGCTCCTTCCGGCTGATCTCCGACACCGAGAAGCCCCTGAACCTCACCCTGCCGGCCGTCAATCACTCCGCCCGCTTCCTGTTGTCCTCCATGGGCTACGCCCACCGAGGGAACTACACATGTGTTTATCACGTGGACGTTTATAACCGCAGCTTCACGTCGTCTCAGAGCCCCGCCCTCTATCTGACTGTGGGAGGTAACGTCAGGACAAACGCACACAAAACACCCACAATGCATTTGGGTCAAATCTGATTTGTTTGTGTTGGTTCAGATTCACATTAAATGTGACTTCTATCAGTTTGGAGTCTGAACTGAATGTGACCCTGAAGTGACCCACATGGACTAAAGAGGTCCTGAAGTGACCCACATGGACTAAAGAGGTCCTGAAGTGACCCACATGCACTAAAGAGGTCCTGAAGTGACCCACATGCACTGAAGAGGTCCTGAAGTGACCCACATGGACTAAAGAGGTCCTTAAGTGACCCACATGGACTAAAGAGGTCCTGAAGTGACCCACATGCACTAAAGAGGTCCTGAAGTGACCGACATGCACTGAAGAGGTCCTGAAGTGACCCACATGGACTAAAGAGGCGCTGAGGTGACCCACATGCACTAAAGAGGTCCTGAAGTGACCCACATGGATTAAAGACGTCCTGACAGAATACCAGACCACACAGACACACACTGTGTTTACAGAAGCAAATCTGGTTTTCCTCCGCTCCGACCAACAACTGCGACGTTTGTCGCATTTCAGTGACTGAAAGGTCGGATAAATGCGACCTGGACGTTCAGACTGAAGTCACATTGAAAAATATCAAATCTAAGTCAGATTTCGGACCAATATGACAGTTGTCTGGGTCAGATTTCGGACCACATATGACAGTGGTCTGGGTCAGATTTCGGACCACATATGACAGTGGTCTGGGTCAGATGTAGGACCACATATGACAGTGGTCTGGCTCAGATGTAGGACCACATATGATAGTGGTCTGGCTCAGATGTAGGACCACATATGACAGTGGTCTGGCTCAGATTTAGGACCACATACGACAGTGGTCTGGCTCAGATTTCGGACCACATATGACAGTGGTGTGGCTCAGATTTAGGACCACATGTGACAGTGGTCTGGCTCAGATGTAGGACCACATATGACAGTGGTGTGGCTCAGATTTCGGACCACATATGACAGTGGTGTGGCTCAGATTTAGGACCACATGTGACAGTGGTCTGGCTCAGATGTAGGACCACATATGACAGTGGTGTGGCTCAGATGTAGGACCACATATGACAGTGGTCTGGCTCAGATGTAGGACCACATATGACAGTGGTGTGGGTCAGATGTAGGACCACATATGACAGTGGTCTGGCTCAGATGTAGGACCACATATGACAGTGGTGTGGCTCAGATGTAGGACCACATATGACAGTGGTCTGGCTCAGATGTAGGACCACATATGACAGTGGTGTGGCTCAGATGTAGGACCACATATGACAGTGGTCTGGCTCAGATGTAGGACCACATATGACAGTGGTGTGGCTCAGATGTAGGACCACATATGACAGTGGTGTGGCTCAGATGTAGGACCACATATGACAGTGGTCTGGCTCAGATGTAGGACCACATATGACAGTGGTGTGGCTCAGATGTAGGACCACATATGACAGTGGTCTGGCTCAGATGTAGGACCACATATGACAGTGGTGTGGCTCAGATGTAGGACCACATATGACAGTGGTCTGGGTCAGATGTAGGACCACATATGACAGTGGTGTGGCTCAGATCAGTGCTGTTCAGACTGTGTGTACCAGATCAGATCCAGGTCACATATGGACACATTTCCCTTCAGTCTCAGTCAGACTCAGAATCCCACTGAGCTCAGCACAAACATCCTCATGATGTAAATCTGTCCCATTGGTGCAGCTTTACTTCAGACTGAACACACTGGTCTACAATTAGGACCCCGCCCCCAAAGGGGAGGGGAGGGCTGTTGTTTTTGGTTCCGTTTGTTTGTTTACAGTTTCACAGTAAAACTATTGGCTGAATTCAGACCTAATGTGGTTTATAGATTAGCACTGATCCCGAACAGATGTGAGGACATTTGGGGAAAAGTAGGTCAAAGTTCACATTTTTATGATTTTTTTAATATTTTTTTTTTTCCATTTCCTTATAATGGGCGGAGTTTAAAATGTCAATAAAAACATCAGTTTTGTTTCAGTTTACTTGTTCTCCATCACTCTGACATAAAGCTCAGACAGACCTATGGATTTTTTCACATTTTGGCTGAATTCTTTTCATTTTTTTGCCTCCATTTTCCTGCCATTTGTGGTACTCCGCTGTTCTAAAGGATCGGGAAATCAGTCGAATTAAAAAAAAAACAAAAACAAATCCATCAAAAACGTGTCATTTCCAATAAACTTATTCTGAAACTAGAAGCACTCGGAGAGCGCAGACCTCCACCTAGGCTGATCAGTGGCCCCCCCCGTGGGCCCCCCCACGCCAGGGAGGTTATGTTTTTGCCAGGGTTTGTTTGTCTGTCTGTCTGTTTGTCTGTCCGTTAGTGTGCAACATAACTCAAAAAGTTATGGACAGATTTTGATGAAATTTTCTGGTCTGCCCCCCCCCCCCCCCCCGTGGGCCCCCCCACCCCCGATCACCACCAAAATTTAATCATTTCTTCCTTATCCCATTTCCAACAAACCCTGAAAATTTCATCAAAATCTGTCCATAACTTTTTGAGTTATGTTGCACACTAACGGACAGACAAACAGACAGACAGACAAACAAACCCTGGCAAAAACATAACCTCCTTGGCGGAGGTAAAAACAAATGAACTTTGCCGTTGAGGAAGTGATTAAAGGTGCTGTGGGTTCAAATGTTGAGCCTCGAGTCTGTGACCATGAAATAATATCAAGGAAATAATCTGAAAACAGAACAAAGTCCTGAAAACATACTGTGCATTTATTTATTCAACTGCATGAACATTATCACCACACCAGGGTGGAGAATAAGAGCCAATAGGAGCGAGGGGGCGGGGTTTGTGGTGCATGGGTTAGAAATGATCCTCCTCAGATTAAATGTGTTCAATGTTCTAGATTTGAATCAGATGAACTGTTCCACTAATGACCACAGTGTTGGTTTATTTATCCAACGGATGTGGAAATGTTCCACTGGTAGAACCTGTCCAGTCCATTTAGAAACAGATATGTAAATGTTCCACTGGTAGAACCTGTCCAGTCCATTTAGAAACAGATGTGTAGATGTTCCACTGGTAGAACCTGTCCAGTCCATTATAAACAGATGTGTAAATGTTCCACTGGTAGAACCTGTCCAGTCCATTTCTAAACAGATGTGTAAATGTTCCACTGGTAGAACCTGTCCAGTCCATTTATAAACAGATGTGTAAATGTTCCACTGGTAGAACCTGTCCAGTCCATTTATAAACAGATGTGTAGATGTTCCACTGGTAGAACCTGTCCAGTCCATTTAGAAACACGTGTAAATGTTCCACTGGTAGAACCTGTCCAGTCCATTCATAAACAGATGTGTAAATGTTCCACTGGTAGAACCTGTCCAGTCCATTTAGAAACAGATGTGTAGATGTTCCACTGGTAGAACCTGTCCAGTCCATTCATAAACAGATGTGTAAATGTTCCACTGGTAGAACCTGTCCAGTCCATTTAGAAACACATGTGTAAATGTTCCACTGGTAGAACCTGTCCAGTCCATTTCTAAACAGATGTGTAGATGTTCCACTGGTAGAACCTGTCCAGTCCATTTCTAAACAGATGTGTAAATGTTCCACTGGTAGAACCTGTCCAGTCCATTTATAAACAGATGTGTAGATGTTCCACTGGTAGAACCTGTCCAGTCCATTTAGAAACACATGTGTAAATGTTCCACTGGTAGAACCTGTCCAGTCCATTTAGAAACACATGTGTAAATGTTCCACTGGTAGAACCTGTCCAGTCCATTTAGAAACAGATGTGTAGATGTTCCACTGGTAGAACCTGTCCAGTCCATTCATAAACAGATGTGTAAATGTTCCACTGGTAGAACCTGTCCAGTCCATTTAGAAACAGATGTGTAGATGTTCCACTGGTAGAACCTGTCCAGTCCATTCATAAACAGATGTGTAAATGTTCCACTGGTAGAACCTGTCCAGTCCATTTCTAAACAGATGTGTAGATGTTCCACTGGTAGAACCTGTCCAGTCCATTTCTAAACAGATGTGTAGATGTTCCACTGGTAGAACCTGTCCAGTCCATTTCTAAACAGATGTGTAGATGTTCCACTGGTAGAACCTGTCCAGTCCATTTAGAAACAGATGTGTAGATGTTCCACTGGTAGAACCTGTCCAGTCCATTTAGAAACAGATGTGCAGATGTTCCACTGG
>NW_021941478.1:0-2500 GCF_902148855.1 Sphaeramia orbicularis | reverse complement strand
GTCTACGAACACAGTCTACGACCACAGTCTACAACCACAGTCTACGAACACAGTCTACGAACACAGACTACGACCACAGTCTACGACCACAGTCTACGAACACAGTCTACGACCACAGTCTACAACCACAGTCTACGAACACAGTCTACGAACACAGACTACGACCACAGACTACGACCACAGTCTACGACCACAGTCTACAACCACAGTCTACGAACACAGTCTACGAACACAGACTACGACCACAGACTACGACCACAGTCTACGTCCACAGTCTACGACCACAGTCTACGAACACAGTCTATGAACATAGTCTACGACCACAGTCTACGACCACAGTCTACGAACACAGACTACGACCACAGTCTACGACCACAGTCTACGAACACAGACTACGACCACAGTCTACGACCACAGTCTACGACCACAGTCTACGAACACAGTCTCGTACGACCACAGTCTAAACGAACACAGTCTAACGACCCACAGTCTACGACCACAGTCTACGAACACAGTCTACGACCACAGTCTACAACCACAGTCTACGAACACAGTCTACGAACACAGACTACGACCACAGACTACGACCACAGTCTACGACCACAGTCTACGAACACAGACTACGACCACAGTCTACGACCACAGTCTACGAACACAGTCTACGTCCACAGTCTACGACCACAGTCTACGAACACAGTCTATGAACATAGTCTACGACCACAGTCTACGACCACAGTCTACGAACACAGACTACGACCACAGTCTACGACCACAGTCTACGAACACAGACTACGACCACAGTCTACGACCACAGTCTACGAACACAGTCTACGTCCACAGTCTACGACCACAGTCTACGACCACAGTCTACGAACACAGTCTACGACCACAGTCTACGAACACAGTCTACGTCCACAGTCTACGACCACAGTCTACGAACACAGTCTACGAACACAGTCTACGACCACAGTCTACGAACACAGACTATGACCACAGTCTACGAACACAGTCTACGTCCACAGTCTACGACCACAGTCTACGAACACAGTCTACGAACACAGTCTACGTCCACGTCCTCGTCCATCCTGCAGAATAGTTGTGTGTGTTGTTTGTGTCCCAGTCCCAGTTCTGGTCCTGGAGTCCTGGTCCGGTCTGAATGTTTAGTGTGTTTGTGTTTCAGCGGTTCCTGGTTCTACTTGGACTTGGACTCAGACCTGTTCGGTCCTGGGTTAGGGTTGGGGTTCTTGGACTCAGACCTGTTCAGTCCTGGGTTAGGGTTGGGGTTCTTGGACTTGGACTCAGACCTGTTCGGTCCTGGGTTAGAGTTGGGGTTCTTGGACTCAGACCTGTTCAGTCCTGGGTTAGGGTTGGGGTTCTTGGACTTGGACTCAGACCTGTTCGGTCCTGGGTTAGGGTTGGGGTTCTTGGACTTGGACTCAGACCTGTTCAGTCCTGGGTTAGGGTTGGGGTTCTTGGACTTGGACTCAGACCTGTTCAGTCCTGGGTTAGGGTTGGGGTTCTTGGACTCAGACCTGTTCAGTCCTGGGTTAGGGTTGGGGTTCTTGGACTTGGACTGGGACCTGTTCAGTCCTGGGTTAGGGTTGGGGTTCTTGGACTTGGACTGGGACCTGTTCAGTCCTGGGTTAGGGTTGGGGTTCTTCAGGTTCCCTTTTGTCTCTGTTCATATCTGAGGTATTTTTTTGGACTTCTTGTATGATTTGGTTTTGTCGCTGCCTCACTGTGCTTTTGTTTTCATGTGAAGCAGATTGAATGTGAGCTGCAGACAGATATGTGAGTTTTGGATGGACACATTTACAACATGTGTCTGTGATTCAATTCCCTTTAAGACTTTTTAGGGATGGAACCAGATGAACATTTCAGATCACAGTTATTGGGACTAAAATTATCACAGTTCTCATTATTATCGCAGTATTGTTGAAATTGTGCTCAAAATGTTCAAAAAGTACGAATACACACACTGAAAGAATTGAACCAAGTTGGATTTTGAAAAAAAAACAAACAAACAAAAAATGAAATATAATAACAGTCCCACTGTCCCTTCTGTGTCAGAAACATTCCAATATTAACCCTTAGTGGTCTGAGTCTATTCTGTCTGTTTTTCAGTCCTTTTGATTTGGCCTTTATATACTATAGAAACAAATGTTTACTATACCCATGTTTGGATCTGTTTTTTCAGCACAACTTCATCTACATCATCTGTCTATTATTTTTTCACTTTAACCTACTATAAAAACACAAAAGAACAAAAAACACACAAAAAATAAAATCCAATTTTAAAAATATATACTTTATTGCATAAATAACACACAGATGTTTAACGAACCTTTTCACAGACTTTAAAAGTGAATATTGGTTCAAATATTAGGAATACATTCATGCATTCATTATCTGAACCCGCTTTATCCTCACTAGGGTCACGGGGGTCGCTTGGAGCCTATCCCAGCTACGTATGGGTGAAGGCGGGGTACACCCTGGACAA
>NW_021941477.1:15000-46143 GCF_902148855.1 Sphaeramia orbicularis | reverse complement strand
GTGAGTTTAGGAGTCCAACAGCAGAACTAAAGGGTTAATGTTTATAGAGAAACTGAGGATTCAACTGTGAGTTAGGAGTCCAACAGCAGAACTAAAGGGTTTAATGTTTATAGAGAAACTGAGGATTCAACTGTGAGTTTAGGAGCCACCAGCAGAACTAAGGGTTTAATGTTTATACAGAAACTGAGGATTCAACTGTGAGTTTAGGAGTCCAACAGCAGAACTAAAGGGTTTAATGTTTATACAGAAACTGAGGATTCAACTGTGAGTTTAGGAGTTCCAACAGCAGAACTAAAGGGTTTAATGTTATACAGAAACTGAGGATTCAACTGTGAGTTTAGGAGTCCAACAGCAGAACTAAGGGTTTAATGTTTATACAGAAACTGAGGATTCAACTGTGAGTTTAGGAGTCAACAGCAGAACTAAAGGGTTTAATGTTTATAGAGAAACTGAGGATTCAACTGTGAGTTTAGGAGTCCAACAGCAGAACTAAGGGTTTAATGTTTATAGAAGAAACTGAGGATTCAACTGTGAGTTTAGGAGTCCAACAACAGAACTAAAGGGTTTAATGTTTATACAGAAACTGAGGATTCAACTGTGAGTTTAGGAGTCCAACAGCAGAACTAAGGGTTTAATGTTTATAGAGAAACTGAGGATCAACTGGAGTTTAGGAGTCCACCAGCGAACTAAAGGGTTTAATGTTTATCAGAAACTGAGGATTCAACTGTGAGTTTAGGAGTCCAACCAGCAGAACTAAAGGTTTAATGTTTATCAGAAACTGAGGATTCAACTGTGAGTTTAGGAGTCCAACAGCAGAACTAAAGGGTTTAATGTTTATCCAGAAACTGAGGATTCAACTGTGAGTTTAGGAGTCCAACAGCAGAACTAAAGGGTTTAAATGTTTATAGAGAAACTGAGGATTCAACTGTGATGTTTAGGAGTCCAACAGCAGAACTAAAGGGTTTAATGTTTATAGAGAAAACTGAGGATTCAACTGTGAGTTTAGGAGTCCAACAGCAGAACTAAAGGGTTTAATGTTTATAGAGAAACTGAGGATTCAACTGTGAGTTTAGGAGTCCAACAGCAGAACTAAAGGGTTTAATGTTTATAGAGAAACTGAGGATTCAACTGTGAGTTTAGGAGTCCAACAGCAGAACTAAAGGGTTTAATGTTATACAGAAACTGAGGATTCAACTGTGAGTTTAGGAGTCCAACAGCAGAACTAAAGGGTTTAATGTTTATACAGAAACTGAGGATTCAACTGTGAGTTTAGGAGTCCAACAGCAGAACTAAAGGGTTTAATGTTTATAGAGAAACTGAGGATTCAACTGTGAGTTTAGGAGTCCAACAGCAGAACTAAAGGGTTTAATGTTTATACAGAAACTGAGGATTCAACTGTGAGTTTAGGAGTCCAACAGCAGAACTAAAGGGTTTAATGTTTATAGAGAAACTGAGGATTCAACTGTGAGTTTAGGAGTCCAACAGCAGAACTAAAGGGTTTAATGTTTATAGAGAAACTGAGGATTCAACTGTGAGTTTAGGAGTCCAACAGCAGAACTAAAGGGTTTAATGTTATAGAGAAACTGAGGATTCAACTGTGAGTTTAGGAGTCCAACAGCAGAACTAAAGGGTTTAATGTTTATAGAGAAACTGAGGATTCAACTGTGAGTTTAGGAGTCCAACAGCAGAACTAAAGGGTTTAATGTTATAGCAGAAACTGAGGATTCAACTGTGAGTTTAGGAGTCAACAGCAGAACTAAAGGGTTTAATGTTTATAGAGAAACTGAGGATTCAACTGTGAGTTAGGAGTCCAACAGCAGAACTAAAGGGTTTAATGTTTATAGCAGAAACTGAGGATTCAACTGTGAGTTTTAGGAGTCCAACAGCAGAACTAAAGGGTTTAATGTTTATAGAGAAACTGAGGATTCAACTGTGAGTTTAGGAGTCCAACAGCAGAACTAAAGGGTTTAATGTTTATAGAGAAACTGAGGATTCAACTGTGAGTTTAGGAGTCCAACAGCAGAACTAAAGGGTTTAATGTTTATAGCAGAAACTGAGGATTCAACTGTGAGTTTAGGAGTCCAACAGCAGAACTAAAGGGTTTAATGTTTATAGAGAAACTGAGGATTCAACTGTGAGTTTAGGAGTCCAACAGCAGAACTAAAGGGTTTAATGTTTATACAGAAACTGAGGATTCAACTGTGAGTTTAGGAGTCCAACAGCAGAACTAAAGGGTTTAATGTTTATAGAGAAACTGAGGATTCAACTGTGAGTTTAGGAGTCCAACAGCAGAACTAAAGGGTTTAATGTTTATGACAGAAACTGAGGATTCAACTGTGAGTTTAGGAGTCCAACAGCAGAACTAAAGGGTTTAATGTTTATACAGAAACTGAGGATTCAACTGTGAGTTTAGGAGTCCAACAGCAGAACTAAAGGGTTTAATGTTTATACAGAAACTGAGGATTCAACTGTGAGTTTAGGAGTCCAACAGCAGAACTAAAGGGTTTAATGTTTATAGAGAAACTGAGGATTCAACTGTGAGTTTAGGAGTCCAACAGCAGAACTAAAGGGTTTAATGTTTATACAGAAACTGAGGATTCAACTGTGAGTTTAGGAGTCCAACAGCAGAACTAAAGGGTTTAATGTTTATAGAGAAACTGAGGATTCAACTGTGAGTTTAGGAGTCCAACAGCAGAACTAAAGGGTTTAATGTTTATACAGAAACTGAGGATTCAACTGTGAGTTTAGGAGTCCAACAGCAGAACTAAAGGGTTTAATGTTTATACAGAAACTGAGGATTCAACTGTGAGTTTAGGAGTCCAACAGCAGAACTAAAGGGTTTAATGTTTATACAGAAACTGAGGATTCAACTGTGAGTTTAGGAGTCCAACAGCAGAACTAAAGGGTTTAATGTTTATACAGAAACTGAGGATTCAACTGTGAGTTTAGGAGTCCAACAGCAGAACTAAAGGGTTTAATGTTTATACAGAAACTGAGGATTCAACTGTGAGTTTAGGAGTCCAACAGCAGAACTAAAGGGTTTAATGTTTATACAGAAACTGAGGATTCAACTGTGAGTTTAGGAGTCCAACAGCAGAACTAAAGGGTTTAATGTTTATACAGAAACTGAGGATTCAACTGTGAGTTTAGGAGTCCAACAGCAGAACTAAAGGGTTTAATGTTTATACAGAAACTGAGGATTCAACTGTGAGTTTAGGAGTCCAACAGCAGAAATAAGGGTTTAATGTTTATAGAGAAACTGAGGATTCAACTGTGAGTTTAGGAGTCCAACAGCAGAACTAAAGGGTTTAATGTTTATAGAGAAACTGAGGATTCAACTGTGAGTTTAGGAGTCCAACAGCAGAACTAAAGGGTTTAATGTTTATACAGAAACTGAGGATTCAACTGTGAGTTTAGGAGTCCAACAGCAGAACTAAAGGGTTTAATGTTATACAGAAACTGAGGATTCAACTGTGAGTTTAGGAGTCCAACAGCAGAACTAAAGGGTTTAATGTTTATACAGAAACTGAGGATTCAACTGTGAGTTTAGGAGTCCAACAACAGAACTAAAGGGTTTAATGTTTATACAGAAACTGAGGATTCAACTGTGAGTTTAGGAGTCCAACAGCAGAACTAAAGGGTTTAATGTTTATACAGAAACTGAGGATTCAACTGTGAGTTTAGGAGTCCAACAGCAGAACTAAAGGGTTTAATGTTTATCCAGAAACTGAGGATTCAACTGTGAGTTTAGGAGTCCAACAGCAGAACTAAAGGGTTTAATGTTTATAGAGAAACTGAGGATTCAACTGTGAGTTTAGGAGTCCAACAGCAGAACTAAAGGGTTTAATGTTTATAGAGAAACTGAGGATTTCAACTGTGAGTTTAGGAGTCCAACAGCAGAACTAAAGGGTTTAATGTTTATAAGAAACTGAGGATTCAACTGTGAGTTTAGGAGTCCAACAGCAGAACTAAAGGGTTTAATGTTTATAGAGAAACTGAGGATTCAACTGTGAGTTAGGAGTCCAACAGCAGAACTAAAGGGTTTAATGTTTATACAGAAACTGAGGATTCAACTGTGAGTTTAGGAGTCCAACAGCAGAACTAAAGGGTTTAATGTTTATAGAGAAACTGAGGATTCAACTGTGAGTTTAGGAGTCCAACAGCAGAACTAAAGGGTTTAATGTTTATCCAGAAACTGAGGATTCAACTGTGAGTTTAGGAGTCCAACAGCAGAACTAAAGGGTTTAATGTTTATCCAGAAACTGAGGATTCAACTGTGAGTTTAGGAGTCCAACAGCAGAACTAAAGGGTTTAATGTTTATCCGAAACTGAGGATTCAACTGTGAGTTTAGGAGTCCAACAGCAGAACTAAAGGGTTTAATGTTTATAGAGAAACTGAGGATTCAACTGTGAGTTTAGGAGTCCAACAGCAGAACTAAAGGGTTTAATGTTTATAGAGAAACTGAGGATTCAACTGTGAGTTTAGGAGTCCAACAGCAGAACTAAAGGGTTTAATGTTTATAGAGAAACTGAGGATTCAACTGTGAGTTTAGGAGTCCAACAGCAGAACTAAAGGGTTTAATGTTTATCCAGAAACTGAGGATTCAACTGTGAGTTTAGGAGTCCAACAGCAGAACTAAAGGGTTTAATGTTTATAGAGAAACTGAGGATTCAACTGTGAGTTTAGGAGTCCAACAGCAGAACTAAAGGGTTTAATGTTTATACAGAAACTGAGGATTCAACTGTGAGTTTAGGAGTCCAACAGCAGAACTAAAGGGTTTAATGTTTATAGAGAAACTGAGGATTCAACTGTGAGTTTAGGAGTCCAACAGCAGAACTAAAGGGTTTAATGTTTATAGAGAAACTGAGGATTCAACTGTGAGTTTAGGAGTCCAACAGCAGAACTAAAGGGTTTAATGTTTATAGAGAAACTGAGGATTCAACTGTGAGTTTAGGAGTCCAACAGCAGAACTAAAGGGTTTAATGTTTATAGAGACACTGAGGATTCAACTGTGAGTTTAGGAGTCCAACAGCAGAACTAAAGGGTTTAATGTTTATAGAGAAACTGAGGATTCAACTGTGAGTTTAGGAGTCCAACAGCAGAACTAAAGGGTTTAATGTTTATACAGAAACTGAGGATTCAACTGTGAGTTTAGGAGTCCAACAGCAGAACTAAAGGGTTTAATGTTTATAGAGAAACTGAGGATTCAACTGTGAGTTTAGGAGTCCAACAGCAGAACTAAAGGGTTTAATGTTTATAGAGAAACTGAGGATTCAACTGTGAGTTTAGGAGTCCAACAGCAGAACTAAAGGGTTTAATGTTTATAGAGAAACTGAGGATTCAACTGTGAGTTTAGGAGTCCAACAGCAGAACTAAAGGGTTTAATGTTTATAGAGAAACTGAGGATTCAACTGTGAGTTTAGGAGTCCAACAGCAGAACTAAAGGGTTTAATGTTTATAGAGAAACTGAGGATTCAACTGTGAGTTTAGGAGTCCAACAGCAGAACTAAAGGGTTTAATGTTTATGAAGAAACTGAGGATTCAACTGTGAGTTTAGGAGTCCAACAGCAGAACTAAAGGGTTTAATGTTTATAGAGAAACTGAGGATTCAACTGTGAGTTTAGGAGTCCAACAGCAGAACTAAAGGGTTTAATGTTTATGAAGAAACTGAGGATTCAACTGTGAGTTTAGGAGTCCAACAGCAGAACTAAAGGGTTTAATGTTTATACAGAAACTGAGGATTCAACTGTGAGTTTAGGAGTCCAACAGCAGAACTAAAGGGTTTAATGTTTATACAGAAACTGAGGATTCAACTGTGAGTTTAGGAGTCCAACAGCAGAACTAAAGGGTTTAATGTTTATAGAGAAACTGAGGATTCAACTGTGAGTTTAGGAGTCCAACAGCA
Organism: Sphaeramia orbicularis; assembly: GCF_902148855.1. NCBI lineage: Eukaryota > Metazoa > Chordata > Actinopteri > Kurtiformes > Apogonidae > Sphaeramia > Sphaeramia orbicularis. The sequence continues at coordinate 40,237 of NW_021941477.1, read as the reverse complement.
GAACTAAAGGGTTTAATGTTTATACAGAAACTGAGGATTCAACTGTGAGTTTAGGAGTCCAACAGCAGAACTAAAGGGTTTAATGTTTATAGAGAAACTGAGGATTCAACTGTGAGTTTAGGAGTCCAACAGCAGAACTAAAGGGTTTAATGTTTATACAGAAACTGAGGATTCAACTGTGAGTTTAGGAGTCCAACAGCAGAACTAAAGGGTTTAATGTTTATAAAGAAACTGAGGATTCAACTGTGAGTTTAGGAGTCCAACAGCAGAACTAAAGGGTTTAATGTTTATACAGAAACTGAGGATTCAACTGTGAGTTTAGGAGTCCAACAGCAGAACTAAAGGGTTTAATGTTTATACAGAAACTGAGGATTCAACTGTGAGTTTAGGAGTCCAACAGCAGAACTAAAGGGTTTAATGTTTATACAGAAACTGAGGATTCAACTGTGAGTTTAGGAGTCCAACAGCAGAACTAAAGGGTTTAATGTTTATACAGAAACTGAGGATTCAACTGTGAGTTTAGGAGTCCAACAGCAGAACTAAAGGGTTTAATGTTTATACAGAAACTGAGGATTCAACTGTGAGTTTAGGAGTCCAACAGCAGAACTAAAGGGTTTAATGTTTATAGAGAAACTGAGGATTCAACTGTGAGTTTAGGAGTCCAACAGCAGAACTAAAGGGTTTAATGTTTATCCAGAAACTGAGGATTCAACTGTGAGTTTAGGAGTCCAACAGCAGAACTAAAGGGTTTAATGTTTATAGAGAAACTGAGGATTCAACTGTGAGTTTAGGAGTCCAACAGCAGAACTAAAGGGTTTAATGTTTATACAGAAACTGAGGATTCAACTGTGAGTTTAGGAGTCCAACAGCAGAACTAAAGGGTTTAATGTTTATACAGAAACTGAGGATTCAACTGTGAGTTTAGGAGTCCAACAGCAGAACTAAAGGGTTTAATGTTTATGAAGAAACTGAGGATTCAACTGTGAGTTTAGGAGTCCAACAGCAGAACTATTATTATTTCCTTGTCCGGTCTACTGCAGATCAAATTGGGTTGAATGTGGAACCTAAAAGAACAGGAGTTTGAGAGCCCTGCTGTAGAGTGCAGGTCTTTCTTTTTCTTTTCTAGAGTGCAGGTCTTTCTTTTTCTTTTCTAGAGTGCAGGTCTTTCTTTTTCTTTTCTAGAGTGCAGGTCTTTCTTTTTCTTTTCTAGAGTGCAGGTCTTTCTTTTTCTTTTCTAGAGTGCAGGTCTTTCTTTTTCTTTTCTAGAGTGCAGGTCTTTCTTTTTCTTTTCTAGAGTGCAGGTCTTTCTTTTTCTTTTCTAGAGTGCAGGTCTGACGCTGCAGCTCAACAATGAAAGCTGGACGTCACCATTGACTATTGTATGTAGAGGAGGGAGAATCCACTGAGTCCAATTCCAGCTGCACATGCTCTGGGCTGGAAAAAGGCCAGATTGTTTGTGTTGAGCAGTAAATAACATTTTTAGTGTGATAGCACATGATGAGAGGTGCATTTCTCATTGATTTCTTGGATATTTTTGGGCCTTGTGACTAACTGACTTCGGTGCAAATGAGTTGATGTAGTTTGTGGCGTTAAGACATAGTGTGTATGTAACAAAAGCACTGACACAAGTGTATGAAGAAACATCTGCACCTCTGTGACCAGGACAGACAAAGAACAGGGCTGTTTACTGCTGTTCTTTACTGAATATTAAAGTGTATGCAGCGTGTGAACCACCTTTTCCTCCCCAGACCCACCTATGGGTTTTCTGTCCACATTTGTGGACAAGAGTTTCACAACTTTATCCAAAAAAAAAAAAAAAAGAAAGAAAATTGTCCACCACAAAGGACATTCCATAAAAATAAAAAAAAAATGCGTCTGAAAAAAAAAACTGTTGCATCATGATGTTTCCAGTATAGGCACTTATTTAATAAAAAAAAACAACAAAAAGCTGGTACTTTGCTGACATTTCCTGGGTCTCAGGAGGATATTTGAATTTAATGATTATTTAACCCATAAACGCCTAGTGGGAAATTAATTTTCCCAAACCAAAAACGAATTTACTGAAAAATTCTGTCATTTCCAGTTCCTCCAGTCCATGGAATAAGTTCCCTTCATACGTCAAACACACTAAAAGCTTATATTCATTAACAAAACAAAACAAAACCAAAAAAAACCCACTCAAACAGGAACTACTCAAGGAAATACAGGAATGCAAATGATTTTGACTGTAGCAATCCAAGTTGCTGTAAAGATAAAAGCTTGTAAGTTTTAAGGTTTATGTGTTGAGATGAAATGTTCACCTTGCTGGTGAAAAAAATGAATTGTAAACTTGTTTTTACTTATGTGTGTATCCGTTAAAATACAAATACAGTCAAGAAATATATACATATATATATATATATATATATATATATATATATATATATATATATATATTTCTTGACTGTATTTGTATTTTAACGGACCCCAGGAAGAATAGCAACCACTACGTTGGAAGCTGATGCTGATCTGTAGAAACAAGAAACAATTTCTCTCTCTATTTAACCTTTCTTAAGTGATCACCATTTATTATAATATTATCTTCAATAATTTTACAATTTTTTCAGGGATATTTTTGGATATTTAATTCACTGATCATGTAGATGTTCATTAAAGCACAGAGTAAATGTAAAGGCTATTACTATATCAAAACAGAAAAAACTGAATAAACAGTATCTTTTTCAGTCCAATCTGTCATGAACTGAATATAAACCCAGTGCGTCCATCCACTGGCACTGATCCAACTCCATGGGTTTTACTGGAGAATCAATCTGACAATTTTTAAAAATCATTTATGTTCATTTTGTTTAATTTTGGCTTATTTTGTTCATGCTACTTACTTAAATGCTGCCTATTATTTTGTTGATTTATAATTCTTATTTTATTTTTCCCCATTACGTTGCCTGTTGTTGTTTATTTTGTTGTTTATTTTATGGCTTTTTACTTTATTTTAGTACATTTTTTTTTCCCAATTATTTTCATATTATTCATTATAGGTTCCACATTCAGAACAATTCAATCTGAAGTGGGCAGGATTCAGTCAAATACTATCAGAATAACATAGAAGCAATAACAACTTCAAATTTTTCTCTTTGTAAATGTAAATATTTACATGAATTTACACTGAAATAAAATATAATTTTGCAAAAAATGTGAATAACCTGAACAAATATGAACAACCTGAAATGCCTTAAGAGAGGTCAGTACAATTTGACCTATATTCTGTCTGCTATTAAATGTTTTGTGTTTGTAGATTAACTGTGATCTGTAAGTTATAATGAACATGTGGAAATGATAAACTGAGGCTGAATAGTGTTCAAATTACTCTGATTTTTTCAGTTTGTTTATGTTATTCACATCTTTTGAAAGGATAGTTTGTAGATGTAAACTTTTTCATCATGTAAATTTACTTTTTTCACTCTAAAACACAGAAAAGTTTAGAGTTGGCATTATTTATATATTATTATGTTATTATTTTCCTGGTTCGGTCCACTGCAGATTAAATTTAGCTGAATGTGGAAGTGAACTAACATGAGTTTGACAGCCCTGGTTTAGATAACAGCAGAAACAGCAGAGTCATGGTTGGACGCATTTTAACGCTAACGTTTCACATAATGTGTCTGAAACTGTCAAATCAGGTTAAAGAGTCAGAGCAGCAGCAACAAGGAGACCATTGTTGTTCAACTATTTTTCCTGTCAACAACATAATGTGTGTAGGCTTCTGCTTTATACACACACACACACACACACACACACACACACACACACACACACACCCCTCAGGGTCTTCTCTTGTACTTACCACTGTTGTTGTTGTTGTGTCCTGTTGAGTTACTCCATGTTTGCTGTTGTCAGATGATCGTTGGGCTCCTGGTGTCTCATTCGACTGCAGACTCTTCCTCAGTCGACTGCAGACTCTTCCTCAGTGCTCAGTTCATTCGACTGCAGACTCTTCCTCAGTGCTCAGTTCATTCGACTGCAGACTCTTCCTCAGTGCTCAGTTCATTCGACTGCAGACTCTTCCTCAGTGCTCAGTTCATTCGACTGCAGACTCTTCCTCAGTGCTCAGTTCATTCGACTGCAGACTCTTCCTCAGTCGACTGCAGACTCTTCCTCAGTGCTCAGTTCATTCGACTGCAGACTCTTCCTCAGTCGACTGCAGACTCTTCCTCAGTGCTCGGTTCATTCAACTGCCTCGGCTCTAAGATGCCTGAACACGTATATAGTGAGTTAGTCCAGAGTCCGTCCCACCGTGGGCTGGTCACACGCCTTCACACCCATCCTCGCTGTGGTGCAACGATGCCAACAGTCCACATTTCAGCCCTCTGCTTCCTTTTTTGGTGTTTTTTTTTTACCCCTAAATGTTTTCATTTTTTTGGTATTTAAAAGGAAGTGTAACTATAATGGTGACTAAATAAAACCAACACAACAGAGAGTCAAAAGGGTGTTGTGTAAACTGGGGAAGGAAGTGTTCAGATAGTAGCACACTGAAAGAATGTATGAATGCAGAACCGCAGATTAAACCAGGGCTGTCAAACATGCGGCCCACTAAAGGTTCCAATCCTGTAACAAGAATGGATGAACAAAACTTTTGCACAGTACTGTATATACATTTAGTGCAATATATATGTGTATATTTACAGCTTTTTATTTTTTATTGTAGTATTCATAATTTTTTTCCTGCTACTTTTTCTTAAATTTGCACAGAGCAACTGTAATACACAATAATTCCCCCTGGATTAATAAAATATTCATTTTCTGAAAAGAGTATTTAACTGTAAACTCTTATACGTAGTCACTCTGAAAAGACAGAACCATACCAGTATTTCACATTTGATCAAAGGGCAGAGTTTGTCCACTGAACCACATTCCATCACTGATCAGATGTCGAGTTACAGATGAAAATGTCATGACTTTCATCATTAGTTTGCTCTCCAAGACAATTCTTCGTCCTCTCTTTTGGCACAATTGATAAGAAAAGTGTGACTGGGGTTTGTGCAAAAATCTTTAAGCAATGTATTTGTGAAGAGGAAATAAACTAGAAGCATTCCTCTGATTCTCAGATAATCCTATTCCCACGTGTAAACGATGGTATGTTTGAAAAACACTTGACAGTAACAGTCAAGGACAAACAACGTGTGGAGTAACACGAAGATGAATCATAACGTGATGCAGTAACGTCCAAACCTGATCCACAGCTGTTTTCTACAGCGACATGAAAAAGGGTCAGGTCCTTAACAGCTCTGACTCCACAAACTACAAACTGAGGAGGTTTACAAAGACTCTTTTCAGCCCTCAGATGGCCTCGTGACTTTTAATAACAGCTTTTATGACATGGTATTAAATGAAATGTCATAAGATTATTTTAACAGTTAACTGGGTGTTATTTCACAGGAATTTACAAATCCATTTGTATGCTTCCTCTTTTACAGATAACAGGAGTCAGGGTGGTAATTTCTCACATTTATATGAAGGATTCACTGAAAAACCAACAGCTCATGATAAGCTGAATGTAAAAGCAGCATAGTAGCTTTTGTGGGGAATTAAAAACACTGAAATTTTCTAATTTAGATCAAACCAATGGATCATTTTTACTTTAACCTCCTAAGACCCAGCTTTGTTATTTGTGGACAAGAGTTCCACAGCTTTATCTTTAAAAAAACAAACGAACAAACAAAAAAATATTGCAAAAAACATTCAGAGAATTTAATTTTAGAAAATGTATCTGATGAGGAAGAGGAAGAGAAGGAGGAGGAAGAGGAGGATGAGAAGGAAGAGGAGGGGAAGGAAGAGGAAGAAGAGGAAGAGGAGAAGGAAGAGGAGGAGGAAGAGGAGAAGGAAGAGGAGGAAGAGGAGGAGGAAGAGAAGAAGGAAGGGGAGGAAGAGGAAGAAGAGGAGGAAGAGGGAGAGGAGGAGGAAGAGGAGGAAGAAGAGGGGGAGGAAGGGGAGGAGGAAGAAGAGGAAAAGGAGAAGGAAGAGGAGGGGGAGAAGGAAGAGGAAGAGGGGGAGGAGGAAGAGGGGGAGGAGGAAGAGGAAGTATTGAACTGGGTCAAGGAGACACAAGTGGGTGAACCCAAGTTTAGCATGAATTCAAACAATAGTTTTGCTGCTACAGACATTTGAAATTTCGCCTGTTACAAGAAAAAACAAAGATTTTTAAAAATTCATAAAAAAATTGTAACTTTGACCTACTTATCTCAAAATGTATGGACATATGTTCTGGATCACTGGCAATCTATACACCAAATCTGGTATGAATTCATACAACAGTTTTGCTGTTACAGACATTTGAAAATTCAACTATTAAAAGAAAATGGGGAAAAAAAAAGATTTTAAAAATTTCTAAGAAATTGTAACCTTGACCTACTTATCCCAAAATGTATGGCTATATATTCTGGGTCACTGGCAATCTATACACCAAATGGGGCATGAATTCAAATCCTAGTTTTGCTGCTACAGACAATTTGAAATTTCACCTATTATAAGAAAATGGGGAACAAGACAAGACAAAAGAAGACGAAACAAGACAAGACAAGAAAAAAGACAAAACAAGACAAGACAAGAAAAAAGACAAAACAAAACAAGAAAAGACAAAACGAGACAAGACATGACAAGAAAGACAAGACAAAAAAAGACAAGATAAAATAAGACAAGAAAAAAAAAAGATAAGAACAGACAAGGCAAGACAAAAAAAGACCAGACCAGACAAAACAAGAATAGACAAGTCTAAGACAAAAAAAAGACAAGACAAAACAAAGCAACACAAGAAAAACAGAAGAGACCCAATAGAAGACAAGACAAAACAAAACCAAACAAGACAAGACAAAACAAGACAAGACGAGACAAGACAAAACAAGAAAGACAAAACAAGACAACACACAAAAAAGACAAGACCAGACCAGAAAAAACAAGACAAGAAAAGAGAAGACAAGAGAAGACAAGACAGGACAAAAAAGACAAGCCCAGAGCAGACAAAACAAGAAAAAACAAAACAAGACAAGACAAAAGTGGGTCAAACAACAGAGGAGACACAAGTGGGTCAACTGGGTCTAGGAGACACAAGTGGGTCAACTGGGTCTAGGAGACACAAGTGGGTCAACTGGTCAAAGAGGAGACAGTAGTGGGTCAACTGGGTCTAGGGTCTAGGAGACACAAGTGGGTCAACTGGGTCAAGAGGAGACACAAGTGGGTCAACTGGGTCAAAGAGGAGACACAAGTGGGTCAACTGGGTCTAGGAGACACAAGTGGGTCAACTGGGTCTAGGAGACACAAGTGGGTCAACTGGGTCAAAGAGGAGACACAAGTGGGTCAACTGGGTCTAGGAGACACAAGTGGGTCAACTGGGTCAAAGAGGAGACACAAGTGGGTCAACTGGGTCTAGGAGACACAAGTGGGTCAACTGGGTCAAAGAGGAGACACAAGTGGGTCAACTGGGTCAAAGAGGAGACACAAGTGGGTCAACTGGGTCTAGGAGACACAAGTGGGTCAACTGGGTCAAAGAGGAGACACAAGTGGGTCAACTGGGTCTAGGAGACACAAGTGGGTCAACTGGGTCAAAGAGGAGACACAAGTGGGTCAACTGGGTCTAGGAGACACAAGTGGGTCAACTGGGTCAAAGAGGAGACACAAGTGGGTCAACTGGGTCTAGGAGACACAAGTGGGTCAACTGGGTCAAAGAGGAGACACAAGTGGGTCAACTGGGTCAAAGAGGAGACACAAGTGGGTCAACTGGGTCAAAGAGGAGACACAAGTGGGTCAACTGGGTCAAAGAGGAGACACAAGTGGGTCAACTGGGTCAAAGAGGAGACACAAGTGGGTCAACTGGGTCAAAGAGGAGACACAAGTGGGTCAACTGGGTCAAAGGAGACACAAGTTGGTCAACTGGTCTAGGAGACACAAGTGGGTCAACTGGGTCAAAGAGGAGACACAAGTGGGTCAACTGGGTCTAGGAGACACAAGTGGGTCAACTGGGTCAAAGAGGAGACACAAGTGGGTCAACTGGGTCAAAGAGGAGACACAAGTGGGTCAACTGGGTCAAAGAGGAGACACAAGTGGGTCAACTGGGTCAAAGAGGAGACACAAGTGGGTCAACTGGGTCTACAGAGACACAAGTGGGTCAACTGGGTCTAGGAGGACACAAGTGGGTCAACTGGGTCAATGAGACACAAGTGGGTCAACTGGGTCAAGAGGAGACACAAGTGGGTCAACTGGGTCAAAGAGGAGACACAAGTGGGTCAACTGGGTCTAGGAGACACAAGTGGGTCAACTGGGTCTAGGAGACACAAGTGGGTCAACTGGGTCTAGGAGACACAAGTGGGTCAAAGAGGAGACACAAGTGGGTCAACTGGGTCAAAGAGGAGACACAAGTGGGTCAACTGGGTCTAGGAGACACAAGTGGGTCAACTGGGTCTAGGAGACACAAGTGGGTCAACTGGGTCTAGGAGACACAAGTGGGTCAACTGGGTCTAGGAGACACAAGTGGGTCAACTGGGTCAAAGAGGAGACACAAGTGGGTCAACTGGGTCTAGGAGACACAAGTGGGTCAACTGGGTCAAAGAGGAGACACAAGTGGGTCAACTGGGTCTAGGAGACACAAGTGGGTCAACTGGGTCTAGGAGACACAAGTGGGTCAACTGGGTCAAAGAGGAGACACAAGTGGGTCAACTGGGTCAAAGAGGAGACACAAGTGGGTCAACTGGGTCTAGGAGACACAAGTGGGTCAACTGGGTCAAAGAGGAGACACAAGTGGGTCAACTGGGTCTAGGAGACACAAGTGGGTCAACTGGGTCAAAGAGGAGACACAAGTGGGTCAACTGGGTCTAGGAGACACAAGTGGGTCAACTGGGTCTAGGAGACACAAGTGGGTCAACTGGGTCTAGGAGACACAAGTGGGTCAACTGGGTCAAAGAGGAGACACAAGTGGGTCAACTGGGTCAAAGAGGAGACACAAGTGGGTCAACTGGGTCTAGGAGACACAAGTGGGTCAACTGGGTCAAAGAGGAGACACAAGTGGGTCAACTGGGTCTAGGAGACACAAGTGGGTCAACTGGGTCTAGGAGACACAAGTGGGTCAACTGGGTCAAAGAGGAGACACAAGTGGGTCAACTGGGTCAAAGAGGAGACACAAGTGGGTCAACTGGGTCTAGGAGACACAAGTGGGTCAACTGGGTCAAAGAGGAGACACAAGTGGGTCAACTGGGTCTAGGAGACACAAGTGGGTCAACTGGGTCTAGGAGACACAAGTGGGTCAACTGGGTCAAAGAGGAGACACAAGTGGGTCAACTGGGTCAAAGAGGAGACACAAGTGGGTCAACTGGGTCAAAGAGGAGACACAAGTGGGTCAACTGGGTCAAAGAGGAGACACAAGTGGGTCAACTGGGTCAAAGAGGAGACACAAGTGGGTCAACTGGGTCTAGGAGACACAAGTGGGTCAACTGGGTCTAGGAGACACAAGTGGGTCAACTGGGTCAAAGAGGAGACACAAGTGGGTCAACTGGGTCAAAGAGGAGACACAAGTGGGTCAACTGGGTCAAAGAGGAGACACAAGTGGGTCAACTGGGTCAAAGAGGAGACACAAGTGGGTCAACTGGGTCTAGGAGACACAAGTGGGTCAACTGGGTCAAAGAGGAGACACAAGTGGGTCAACTGGGTCTAGGAGACACAAGTGGGTCAACTGGGTCTAGGAGACACAAGTGGGTCAACTGGGTCAAAGAGGAGACACAAGTGGGTCAACTGGGTCAAAGAGGAGACACAAGTGGGTCAACTGGGTCAAAGAGGAGACACAAGTGGGTCAACTGGGTCAAAGAGGAGACACAAGTGGGTCAACTGGGTCAAAGAGGAGACACAAGTGGGTCAACTGGGTCTAGGAGACACAAGTGGGTCAACTGGGTCTAGGAGACACAAGTGGGTCAACTGGGTCAAAGAGGAGACACAAGTGGGTCAACTGGGTCAAAGAGGAGACACAAGTGGGTCAACTGGGTCAAAGAGGAGACACAAGTGGGTCAACTGGGTCAAAGAGGAGACACAAGTGGGTCAACTGGGTCTAGGAGACACAACGAACAAAGAAAAGAGGGGGACACAAGTCTACAAGGACATTAAACATGGTTAGGGTTAGGAACAGGCTTATTTTAAATTTTCTTTACCTGAAAACTCCAGCTGGATGACCCCGCTCTCGTGCATGTCGCCCCCCCCCTCCTGTCCTGGTGGAACAGGGTCACCGCCCCCTTCTCCAGTAAAAACTCCTGGCGCGTGAACAGGTGGTCCCTTCTGGTGAAGGTGTTCAGAGTGTTGAGAGTCCTCCAGGGGGTCGAACAGGTCCTCTGTCTCTGCTGGACAGCACAGATAACACTGGTGAATAACACTGAGGGAGAACACTGAGGAACTACACTGATGAAAAACACTAATGAACAACACTGAGGAAGAACACTGAGGAAGGACACTGAGGAAGGACACTGAGGACCAACACTGATAAACAACACTGATGAACAACACTGAGGACCAACACTGATGACCAACACTGATAAACAACACTGATGAACAACACTGAGGACCAACACTGATGACCAACACTGATAAACAACACTGATGAACAACACTGAGGACCAACACTGATGACCAACACTGATAAACAACACTGATGAACAACACTGAGGACCAACACTGATGACCAACACTGATAAACAACACTGATGAACAACACTGATGACCAACACTGAGGAACACCACAATTGACCAACACTGATGAACAACACTGAGGACCAACACTGATGACCAACACTGATAAACAACACTGATGAACAACACTGATGACCAACACTGAGGAACACTACAATTGACCAACACTGATGAACAACACTGAGGACCAACACTGATGACCAACACTGATAAACAACACTGATGAACAACACTGAGGACCAACACTGATGACCAACACTGATAAACAACACTGATGAACAACACTGAGGACCAACACTGATGACCAACACTGATAAACAACACTGATGAACAACACTGATGACCAACACTGAGGAACACCACAATTGACCAACACTGATGAACAATACTGAGGACCAACACTGATGACCAACACTGATGAACAACACTGAGAACCAACACTGAGGACCAACACTGAGGAACAACACTGATGCACAACACTAAGGAACAACACTGATGACCAACACTGACGAACAACACTGAGGAACAACATTGATGAACAACACTGAGGAACAACACTGATGACCAACACTGAGGAACAACACTGATGACCAACACTGATGAACAACACTGAGGAACAACACTGATGACCAACACTGATGAACAACACTGAGGACCAACACTGATGAACAACACTGATGACCAACACTGAGGACCAACACTGATGAGCAACACTGATGAACAACACTGAGGAACAACACTGATGACCGACACTGAGGACCAACACTGATGAACAACACCGAGGAACAACACTGATGACCAACACTGATGAACAACACTGAGGACCAACACTGATGACCAACACTGAGGAACAACACTGATGACCGACACTGAGGACCAACACTGATGAACAACACTGAAGACCAACACTGAGGACCAACACTGAGGAACAACACTGAGGAACAACACTGAGGACCAACAGTTAGGACCAACACTGATAAACGACACTGATGACCAACAGTGATGAAAAACCCTGATGACCAACACTGAAGAACAACACTGATGAACAACATCCAGCACACACAAGAGCTTCAACACCACACAGAGTATTCCAACTAGAGCCAGTTGAATCAGACTGAACACCACCAGTTGAATAAGACTGAACACCACCAGTTGAATCAGACTGAACACCACCAGTTGAATAAGACTGAACACCACCAGTTGAATCAGACTAAACACCACCAGTTGAATCAGATTGAACACCACCAGTTGAATCAGACTGAACACCACCAGTTGAATCAGATTGAACACCACCAGTTGAATCAGACTGAACACCACCAGTTGAATCAGATTGAACACCACCAGTCGAATAAGACTAAACACCACCAGTTGAATCAGATTGAACACCACCAGTTAAATCAGATTGAACACCACCAGTTGAATCAGACTGAACACCACCAGTTGAATCAGACTGAACACCACCAGTTGAATGTGACCGAACACCACCAGTTGAATAAAACTGAACACCACCAGTTGAATCAGACTGAACACTACCAGTTGAATAAGACTGAACATCACCAGTTGAATCAGACTGAACACCACCAGTTACATCAGACTGAACACCACCAGTTGAATAAGACTGAACACCACCAGTTGAATCAGACTGAACACCACCAGTTACATCAGACTGAACACCACCAGTTGAATCAGACTGAATACCACCAGTTGAATCAGACTGAACACCACCAGTTGAATCAGACTGAACACCACCAGTTGAATAAGACTGAACACCACCAGTTGAGACTGAACACCACCAGTTGAATCAGACTGAATACCACCAGTTGAATCAGACTGAACCCCACCCGTTGAATAAGACTAAACACCACCAGTTGAATCAGATTGAACACCACCAGTTGAATCAGACTGAACACCACCAGTTGAATCAGATTGAACACCACCAGTCGAATAAGACTAAACACCACCAGTTGAATCAGATTGAACACCACCAGTTAAATCAGATTGAACACCACCAGTTGAATCAGACTGAACACCACCAGTTGAATCAGACTGAACACCACCAGTTGAATGTGACCGAACACCACCAGTTGAATAAAACTGAACACCACCAGTTGAATCAGACTGAACACTACCAGTTGAATAAGACTGAACATCACCAGTTGAATCAGACTGAACACCACCAGTTACATCAGACTGAACACCACCAGTTGAATAAGACTGAACACCACCAGTTGAATCAGACTGAACACCACCAGTTACATCAGACTGAACACCACCAGTTGAATCAGACTGAATACCACCAGTTGAATCAGACTGAACACCACCAGTTGAATCAGACTGAACACCACCAGTTGAATAAGACTGAACACCACCAGTTGAATCAGACTGAACACCACCAGTTGAATCAGACTGAATACCACCAGTTGAATCAGACTGAACACCACCAGTTGAATCAGACTGAACACCACCAGTTACATCAGACTGAACACCACCAGTTGAATCAGACTGAATACCACCAGTTGAATCAGATTGAACACCACCAGTCGAATAAGACTGAACACCACCAGTTGAATCAGATTGAACGCCACCAGTTGAATCAGACTGAACACCACCAGTTGAATCAGATTGAACACCACCAGTTGAATAAGACTGAACACCACCAGTTGAATCAGATTGAACACCACCAGTTAAATCAGATTGAACACCACCAGTTGAATAAGACTGAACACCACCAGTTGAATCAGATTGAACACCACCAGTTGACTCAAACTGAACACCAACAGTTGAATGTAATTAAACACCATCAGTTGAATGTGACTGAACACTACCAGTTGAATCTCACTGAACACCACCAGTTGAATCAGACTGAACACCACCAGTTGAATGTGACTGAAAACCACCAGTTGAATGGAATTGAACACCACCAGTTGTATGGAATTGAACACCACCAGTCGAATAAGACTGAACACCACCAGTTGAATCAGATTGAACACCACCAGTTAAATCAGATTGAACACCACCAGTTGAATCAGACTGAACACCACCAGTTGAATCAGATTGAACACCACCAGTTGACTCAAACTGAACACCAACAGTTGAATGTAATTAAACACCATCAGTTGAATGTGACTGAACACTACCAGTTGAATCTCACTGAACACCACCAGTTGAATCAGACTGAACACCACCAGTTGAATGTGACTGAAAACCACCAGTTGAATGGAATTGAACACCACCAGTTGTATGGAATTGAACACCACCAGTCGAATAAGACTGAACACCACCAGTTGAATCAGATTGAACGCCACCAGTTGAATCAGACTGAACACCACCAGTTGAATCAGATTGAACACCACCAGTTGAATAAGACTGAACACCACCAGTTGAATCAGATTGAACACCACCAGTTAAATCAGATTGAACACCACCAGTTGAATAAGACTGAACACCACCAGTTGAATCAGATTGAACACCACCAGTTGACTCAAACTGAACACCAACAGTTGAATGTAATTAAACACCATCAGTTGAATGTGACTGAACACTACCAGTTGAATCTCACTGAACACCACCAGTTGAATCAGACTGAACACCACCAGTTGAATGGAATTGAACACCACCAGTTGTATGGAATTGAACACCACCAGTCGAATAAGACTGAACACCACCAGTTGAATCAGATTGAACACCACCAGTTGAATGTGACTGAAAACCACCAGTTGAATGGAATTGAACACCACCAGTTGTATGGAATTGAACACCACCAGTCGAATAAGACTGAACACCACCAGTTGAATCAGATTGAACACCACCAGTTAAATCAGATTGAACACCACCAGTTGAATAAGACTGAACACCACCAGTTGAATCAGATTGAACACCACCAGTTGACTCAAACTGAACACCAACAGTTGAATGTAATTAAACACCATCAGTTGAATGTGACTGAACACTACCAGTTGAATCTCACTGAACACCACCAGTTGAATCAGACTGAACACCACCAGTTGAATGTGACTGAAAACCACCAGTTGAATGGAATTGAACACCACCAGTTGTATGGAACTGAACACCACCAGTCGAATAAGACTGAACACCACCAGTTGAATCAGATTGAACACCACCAGTTAAATCAGATTGAACACCACCAGTTGAATAAGACTGAACACCACCAGTTGAATCAGATTGAACACCACCAGTTGACTCAAACTGAACACCAACAGTTGAATGTAATTAAACACCATCAGTTGAATGTGACTGAACACTACCAGTTGAATCTCACTGAACACCACCAGTTGAATCAGACTGAACACCACCAGTTGAATGTGACTGAAAACCACCAGTTGAATGGAATTGAACACCACCAGTTGTATGGAATTGAACACCACCAGTCGAATAAGACTGAACACCACCAGTTGAATCAGATTGAACACCACCAGTTAAATCAGATTGAACACCACCAGTTGAATAAGACTGAACACCACCAGTTGAATCAGATTGAACACCACCAGTTGACTCAAACTGAACACCAACAGTTGAATGTAATTAAACACCATCAGTTGAATGTGACTGAACACTACCAGTTGAATCTCACTGAACACCACCAGTTGAATCAGACTGAACACCACCAGTTGAATGTGACTGAAAACCACCAGTTGAATGGAATTGAACACCACCAGTTGTATGGAATTGAACACCACCAGTCAAATAAGACTGAACACCACCAGTTGAATCAGATTGAACGCCACCAGTTGAATCAGACTGAACACCACCAGTTGAATCAGATTGAACACCACCAGTTGAATAAGACTGAACACCACCAGTTGAATCAGATTGAACACCACCAGTTAAATCAGATTGAACACCACCAGTTGAATAAGACTGAACACCACCAGTTGAATCAGATTGAACACCACCAGTTGACTCAAACTGAACACCAACAGTTGAATGTAATTAAACACCATCAGTTGAATGTGACTGAACACTACCAGTTGAATCTCACTGAACACCACCAGTTGAATCAGACTGAACACCACCAGTTGAATGTGACTGAAAACCACCAGTTGAATGGAATTGAACACCACCAGTTGTATGGAACTGAACACCACCAGTCGAATAAGACTGAACACCACCAGTTGAATCAGATTGAACACCACCAGTTAAATCAGATTGAACACCACCAGTTGAATAAGACTGAACACCACCAGTTGAATCAGATTGAACACCACCAGTTGACTCAAACTGAACACCAACAGTTGAATGTAATTAAACACCATCAGTTGAATGTGACTGAACACTACCAGTTGAATCTCACTGAACACCACCAGTTGAATCAGACTGAACACCACCAGTTGAATGTGACTGAAAACCACCAGTTGAATGGAATTGAACACCACCAGTTGTATGGAATTGAACACCACCAGTCAAATAAGACTGAACACCACCAGTTGAATCAGATTGAACGCCACCAGTTGAATCAGACTGAACACCACCAGTTGAATCAGATTGAACACCACCAGTTGAATAAGACTGAACACCACCAGTTGAATCAGATTGAACACCACCAGTTGAATCAGATTGAACACCACCAGTTGAATAAGACTGAACACCACCAGTTGAATCAGATTGAACACCACCAGTTGACTCAAACTGAACACCAACAGTTGAATGTAATTGAACACCACCAGTTGAATGTGACTGAACACCACCAGTTGAATCTCACTGAACACCACCAGTTGAATCAGACTGAACACCACCAGTTGAATGTGACTGAAAACCACCAGTTGAATGGAATTGAACACCACCAGTTGTATGGAACTGAACACCACCAGTCGAATAAGACTGAACACCACCAGTTGAATCAGATTGAACACCACCAGTTAAATCAGATTGAACACCACCAGTTGAATAAGACTGAACACCACCAGTTGAATCAGATTGAACACCACCAGTTGACTCAAACTGAACACCAACAGTTGAATGTAATTAAACACCATCAGTTGAATGTGACTGAACACTACCAGTTGAATCTCACTGAACACCACCAGTTGAATCAGACTGAACACCACCAGTTGAATGTGACTGAAAACCACCAGTTGAATGGAATTGAACACCACCAGTTGTATGGAATTGAACACCACCAGTCGAATAAGACTGAACACCACCAGTTGAATCAGATTGAACGCCACCAGTTGAATCAGACTGAACACCACCAGTTGAATCAGATTGAACACCACCAGTTGAATAAGACTGAACACCACCAGTTGAATCAGATTGAACACCACCAGTTGAATCAGATTGAACACCACCAGTTGAATAAGACTGAACACCACCAGTTGAATCAGATTGAACACCACCAGTTGACTCAAACTGAACACCAACAGTTGAATGTAATTAAACACCATCAGTTGAATGTGACTGAACACTACCAGTTGAATCTCACTGAACACCACCAGTTGAATCAGACTGAACACCACCAGTTGAATGTGACTGAAAACCACCAGTTGAATGGAATTGAACACCACCAGTTGTATGGAATTGAACACCACCAGTCGAATAAGACTGAACACCACCAGTTGAATCAGATTGAACGCCACCAGTTGAATCAGACTGAACACCACCAGTTGAATCAGATTGAACACCACCAGTTGAATAAGACTGAACACCACCAGTTGAATCAGATTGAACACCACCAGTTAAATCAGATTGAACACTACCAGTTGAATAAGACTGAACACCACCAGTTGAATCAGATTGAACACCACCAGTTGAATCAGATTGAACACCACCAGTTGACTCAAACTGAACACCAACAGTTGAATGTAATTAAACACCATCAGTTGAATGTGACTGAACACTACCAGTTGAATCTCACTGAACACCACCAGTTGAATCAGACTGAACACCACCATTGAATGTGACTGAAAACCACCAGTTGAATGGAATTGAACACCACCAGTTGTATGGAATTGAACACCACCAGTCGAATAAGACTGAACACCACCAGTTGAATCAGATTGAACGCCACCAGTTGAATCAGACTGAACACCACCAGTTGAATCAGATTGAACACCACCAGTTGAATAAGACTGAACACCACCAGTTGAATCAGATTGAACACCACCAGTTAAATCAGATTGAACACCACCAGTTGAATAAGACTGAACACCACCAGTTGAATCAGATTGAACACCACCAGTTGACTCAAACTGAACACCAACAGTTGAATGTAATTAAACACCATCAGTTGAATGTGACTGAACACTACCAGTTGAATCTCACTGAACACCACCAGTTGAATCAGACTGAACACCACCAGTTGAATGTGACTGAAAACCACCAGTTGAATGGAATTGAACACCACATGCTGTAGTTATAAAAGTGCGTTGCACCCAGAACGTCCCAGGAGGATGGACTGGGCAGGAGTTCCTCAGGGTCTGCGTACGGGCCCTCTGAATCTCCGTACCAGCCCCCCCACCCTGGGAACCAGGACTGCAGGTACTGGATCATCCCAGAGCTGCCACTCTTGGGGATGGATGTGTGTGTGTGTGTGTGTGTGTGTGTGTGTGTGTGGGGGGGGGGGGGGTTGCAGGACTGGGGGTCGGCACTGGGCTGTCACATGTTCTGGAAGAGAAGACCAAAAAGACCACATGTTGGATGGACCAGAAAGAAGAAGAGGAGACGAGTTCATTTAAAGGAGGAATTAGTAAGAGTTCACCTCATATGGATTTTATCAAACGTGACTAGGGCTGTGTATCAGCAAGAATTTGGAGACACCATACAAATCACAAAACTAGGATCACCATACCACATATCATGATTAGGGATGTAATGATTATCAGTATAGTGATAAACTGCGGTAAAATCACAGACAGTTTGTATTACTGTTTAAATTCTAATTCTCATGATAACCGTTTTTGATTACTGCACTTTTAGGGGAAAAAACGCCTATGTAAAGATTTGTTTTTATGTCAAATATTTGAGTACAGTTTTAATTTATTACAATTTTAATTTTCTATACTTAATATTTGGAACCAATATTCACTTTTAAAGTCTGTGAAAAGGTTCATTAAGCATCTGTGTGTTATTTATGCAATAAATTATATACATTTTTCAAATTGGATTTTATTTATTTTTTGTTTTTTGTCCTTTTGTGTTTTTATAGTAGGTTAAAGTGAAAAAATAATAGACAGATGATATAGATGAAGTTGTGCTGAAAAAACAGATCCAAACATGGGTATAGTAAACATTTGTTTCTATAGTATATAAAGGCCAAATCAAAAGGACTGAAAAATGGACAAAAGAGACTCAAACCACTAAGGGTTAATATTGGAATGTTTCTGCAACAGAAGGGACATTGGGACGATTATTTTATTTGTTTGTTTTGTTGTTGTTGTTGTTTTTTTAAATACAACTTGGTTAAATTATTTCAGTGTGTGTATTAGTACTTTTTGAACATTTTCAGCACAGTTTCAAAAATATCGTGATAATAATGATAACTGTGATAATTTTGGTCACAATAACAGTGATATGAGATTTTCATATCGTTACGTCCCTAATCGTGATATAACATGATACTTAAAAAGACATTTTTTTCGTGTTTCTTTTTTTAAATGATAGGTTGAGGTATGTAAGAATTTGCTGGTCTTCTTACTTCAGCCAGGATAGCCACAGTGCCTGAGTCAAACAAAAGCCATCAGCAGTTGGAAAAATACTTCTTGTATTTTTTATGCACCAAAAGAAAAAAAAACAAACAAACAAAAAAATAAATGGGCAGCATGGTCCCCCTCCACAGACATCAGGAAAAAATGAAGAACAGATTAGAAGTCTCCAGACCCCTTTAAACAGGTCTGGCTCACTTCACTACCCCCTCAACCACAGGTGAACTCTGACTAGTCTTTAAATTTGAAATAAACATTCACCTATCTCACACCCATCTACAAGAATAAACCTAAGTATCAACCTTGGTTTTCCAAATAATGTATTATCTCTAAAAAATGCATGCCTTGTGATACATTTAATTCTTTCCTTCCCCTGCTACACCTCCCCTCCCTTTGGGCTGCATGGTCTGGTCTGATCAGGCAGATCTTCTACACCTGGAACTGTGCTTCCATGGGTGCACTTCCATGTGAGTGCCCCACCCGCTGACCTCAAAAGGAAAAAGAGAAAACAAAATGAAATGAGCAAACGTTAAGTGAGGACAAACTAAATAGGTACCATTTTAGATGTCAGCACAAAAAGTGATCATCAATAACTCAGGTTGATAAAATTAAAAGATTAAAAGCAAATAATTAAACTAAATAGGTGTAAGGGTAAATACAAAATGATTAAACTAAATGGGTGTGAGGTGGATGGCATACACCTAATTAGTGAGGGGGGGTCACTAGAGCTCCCTCACAAGGTAGAATATTGTTAAAATTGCACTTTTTTTTCTTACATAATTTAAGGTTTTCAGGTTATTTTCATTTTTTGGGGAAAGTTTGTAAATGGAAATATTTTCATAATGTAATGTTTTTTATTGCAGTAAAACAAAGAGTAAAAGTTGCCTTTATTTCTAGGTTATTGTGTCCTTATTAGGGCTGTGTATCGGCAAGAATTTGGCAGTATGACACAAACCACAACTAGGATCACCATACCACATATCACAATATATAATGATACTGTTAAAAAGGCAAATTTTGTTTTTTTTTTTTTAAATGAGAATTTCCTGGAAGAATTGAATTACAGCAGAAATCTGCACAAATACTAAACACATTTTTATTTAATCCCAACAGGATCTAATGCTATATCAAAAAAAAAAAAAAAAAAAAAAAAAAAAAAATCTACTTCTTCTAGTTTCCAAAGGAACTAAAATCAGTCTCCGCCATATCTGCATTTGAATAAATACCTAAAAATATCCATGCAGTACTTTTTAATATCCATACAGTATTGTGAAATGAAATATCGTGATATGTTGCAGAACTGATATTTTCTAACAGCCCTAAACAGGAAGTGACATCACATTCATTTTACTTCTGCCATCTCCTCCTCTTTACTAAACTTAACTTGGACCACTTCTCTCAGACTCTGTAAGTCCTCTATGGTCTGTTCGTCTTCCACTCGATCCATTTCACACTGAAAAACAAACGACACAACAGTAGGAAGTGTTTCTGTGTCACATTAAAGAAGAGCTGTGCCATTAATCCAATTTAAATCCAAATGGGATTTTTAAAATTAGGATTATTTATTTTAGGAATAGGGGAAATCATCAAATGGATTTCATCAATCAATCAAATTTTATATATATAGCACCAAATCATAACAAGAGTTATCTCATGACGCTTTACATATAGAGTTGGTCAAAACCAGAGTGAAGTCAATTTACAGAAACCCAACAGAATCCTCCAGGAGCACACATTAGTACTGGTGACAGAGGAAGGAAAAACTACCTTTAACAGCAGAAACCTGGAGCAGAGCCAGACTCCTGAAGGATGGCCGTCTGCCTGGACCAGTTGGGGTTTAAGAGAGAGAGTAAAGGAGGAGAAAAGAGAGAGTGATAGAGATATAGAGAGAGGGGGAGAAGGGGGGAGGTAGGGGGAGACACATGGATGGAACTGATTCCCAGAAAACTGAACTAGAACATCTATGGAACTATAGAATAAACACTATCAGAACTATATGGATAAGTGAGTGATGATGATGAAAGAGGAGAGAGGCAGGAGCAAAGCAGAAGGTCCAGAGATGATCCAGGGACAACCTGTGAGGCGATAAAGCACAGACTCCCGGGAAGAAGTTGAGTCAGTAACATGTATTAACTGGGGTGTAAAAAGAAGAGAAAATTAAAGTTGCAAGCGGCATCTAAAGGCCCTCGCCAAGGGCACGTCCAGTAGAAGTATGCTCATCGTTCAGCAGGGGGCGCTGTAGCCCCAAATTTTGTGTCTTCTGATGAATGGAGGGAGGCCTGGGAGATTGACAATTGACTCAAATTTGAGACAAAAAATTAGTGTTCGTATGTCCGAACTGAACAAATTTTTGTAGAAATAAATCAGTAGGGGGCTCTATGGAGCCAAAATTCAATTTATTCCATTGAATGGGTGTAGGCCTGCGAGATGTACCACTGACTCAAATTTGAGCCAAATCGGAGTTTGTATGTCCGAACTGATGCAATTTTCGTGAAGGTAAATTTATAGGGGGCGCTATTGAGCGAAATGGCAATTTCTTTTGATAAATGGGTGTAGGCCTGGGAGATTGACAACTGATTCAAATTTGAGCCAAATTGGTGTTCATATGTCTGAAGTAATTTTCGTGAAGGGAAAATTATAGGGGGCGCTATAGTGCCAAATTTCAATTTTTTCTGATAAATGGGTGTAGGCCTGAGAAATAGACGTCTGAGTCAAATTTGAGCCAAATTGGTGTTCGTATGGCCAAACTGAAGAAATTTTAATAAAAAAATATTAAAAATTTTTGTAGGGGGTGCTGTACTGCAAAATTTCAGTTTCTTTTGATAAATAGGTGTAGGCCTTTGAGACAGATGTCTGAGTCAAATTTGAGCCAAATTGGTGCTCGTATGTCCGAACTGATGTCATTTTTGTAAATGTACAATTGTAGGGGGCGCTATAGTGCGAAATTTCAATTTCTTTTAATAAATGGGTGTAGGCCTGGGAGATAGACGTCTGAGTCAAAATTCAGCCAAATCGGTGTTCGTATGTCTGAGCTGAAGCAATTTTTGTAATGGTAAATTCCCGAAGAAACTTTGCAAAGTTTGCGATGTCGTCACACAAAAACGGTGAAACCGATCCCAAGAATTCAGCTAACTTTTGATGCCCCACTTCTCTAGATACTGTACACTGATTTTGCGGTCATTTTGCTAAACGGCTTAGTAGGAGATAGTTAAAATACGACGTCAGCGAAAACGCTGACTCAGCATTTTGGAAATTTCAATCTAATATGGCCGACTAAGAGTTGGTTTTGGGGTGTGGCCATAATAATATTTTTTGTTTGTCTCCTCATGATGAATCTGTCTACCGATTTTCGTGGCTCTATGACAAACTTTATGTTGGACGTGCTCCCATTGGCGTAATGCATTTCCACTTTTCAAGGGGGCGCTGTGGCAACATTTCTTTACCGACATCTACGAAACCTATATGTAAATTAAATTTCTCGCACTTCTGAATTTTGGGCAAAATTTGGTGAGTTTTCGTAAATGTTCAGGGGGTCAAATTTGAGCTCAAAGAGCAGGAGAAGAAAAATAAATAAAAATAAAAATTAAAGCCGCAAGCGGCATCTAAAGGCCCTCGCCACGGGCACGTCCAGTAGAAGTATGTCCATCGTTCAGCAGGTGGCGCTCTAGCACCAAATTTCAATGTCTTCTGATGAATGGGTGTAGGCCTGGGAGATCGACAACTGATTCAAATTTGAGGCAAATCTTTGTTTGTATGTCCGAACTAAAGAAAGTTTTGTATAAGTAAATTTGTAGGGGGCGCTATGCAGCTAAAAAAAAATTTCTACCATTGAATGGGTGTAGGTTTGCGAGATTTACCACTGAGTCAAATTTGAGCTAAATCAGTGTTCGTATGTCCGAATTAATGCAATTTTCGTGAAGGTAAATTATTAGGGGGCGCTACTGAGCGAAGTGGCAATTTCTTTTGATAAATGGGTGTAGGCCTGGGAGACTGAACACTGATTCAAATTTGAGCCAAATTGGTATTCGTGTGTCTAACGTGAAGTAATTTTCGTAAAGGTAAAATTGTAGGGGGCGCTATGCACCGAATTTCAAATATTTCTGATAAATGGGTGTAGGCCTGGGAGATAGATGTCTGAGTCAAATTTGAGCCAAATTGGTGTTCGTATGTCTGAACTGAAGAAATTTTAATAAAAAAATATTAAAAATTTTTGTAGGGGGCGCTGTAGTGCAAAATTTCAGTTTCTTTTGATAAATAGGTGTAGGCCTTTGAGACAGATGTCTGAGTCAAATTTGAGCCAAATTGGTGTTCGTATGTCCGAACTGATGTCATTTTTGTAAATGTACATTTGTAGGGGGCGCTATAGTGCGAAATTTCAATTTCTTTTAATTAATGGGTGTAGGCCTGGGAGATAGAAGTCTGAGTCAAATTTCAGCCAAATCGGTGTTCGTATGTCTAAGCTGAAGCAATTTTTGTAATAGTAAATTCACGAAGAAACTTGGCAAAGTTTGCGATGTCGTCACACAAAAACGGTGACACCTATCCAAAGAATTCGGCTAACTTTTGATGCCCCACTTGTCTAGATACTGTACACTGATTTTGAGCTCATTTGGCCAAACGGCCAAGGAGGAGATAGTTAAAATACAATGTCAGCGAAAACGCTGACTCAGCATTTTGGAAATTTCAATCCAATATGGCCGACTAAGGGTTGGTTTTGGGGTGTGGCCATAATAACATTTTTTGTTTGTCTCCTCATGATGAATCTGTGTACCAATTTTCGTGGCTCTACAACAAACTTTACGTTGGACGAGCTCCCATTGGCGTAATGCATTTCCACTTTTCAAGGGGGCGCTGCCGCAACATTTCTTTACCGACATCTACGAAACCTATATGTAAATTAAATTTCTCGCACTTCTGAATTTTGGGCAAAATTTGGTGAGTTTTCGTAAATGTTCAGGGGGTCAAATTTGAGCTCAAAAAGCAGGAGAAGAAAAAAAAAAATAAAAAATTAAAGCCGCAAGCGGCATCTAAAGGCCCTCGCCACGGGCACGTCCAGTGGAAGTATGCTCATCGTTCAGCAGGTGGCGCTGTAGCCCCAAATTTTGTGTCTTCTAATGAATGGGTTTAGGCCTGGGACGTTGACAATTGATTTGAGACAAATCAGTGTTCGTATGTCCGAACTGAACAAAATTTTGTATATATAAATCTGTAGGGGGCGCTATAAGCCAAAATTCAATTTGTTCCATTGAATGGGTGTAGGCCTGTGAGATTTACCACTGAGTCAAATTTGAGCTAAATCAGTGTTCGTATGTCCGAATTAATGCAATTTTCGTGAAGGTAAATTTGTAGGGGGCGCTACTGAGCGAAGTGGCAATTTCTTTTGATAAATGGGTGTAGGCCTGGGAGATTGACAACTGATTCAAATTTGAGCCAAATTGGTGTTCGCATGTCTAACGTGAAGTAATTTTCGTAAAGGTAACATTGTAGGGGGCGCTATGGCGCCGAATTTAAAATTTTTCTGATAAATGGGTGTAGGCCTGGGATATAGACATCTGAGTCAAATTTGAGCCAAATTGGTGTTCGTATGTCCGAACTGAAGCAATTTTAATAAAAAAATATTAAAAATTTTTGCAGGGGGCGCTGTAGTGCAAAATTTCAGTTTCTTTTGATAAATAGGTGTAGGCCTTTGAGACAGATGTCTGAGTCAAATTTGAGCCAAATCGGTGTTCGTATGTCCGAACTGATGTCATTTTTGTAAATGTACATTTGTAGGGGGCGCTATAGTGCAAAATTTCAATTTCTTTTAATAAATGGGTGTAGGCCTGGGAGATGGACGTCTGAGTCAAATTTCAGCCAAATGGCTGTTC
>NW_021941477.1:0-10000 GCF_902148855.1 Sphaeramia orbicularis | reverse complement strand
CGACCTTCGGTTCCCGAGATATTCCAAGTCAAATTTCACCATAGTAAAACAATGGGCGATCTAAGCTAGTACCGGCTAAGCTAAAGGGGCTTAAGCTAAACACGCGCAAGCTAGCCCCGTACGACTGACTCTGGACCGTATTTGGCAGTTGTTTACTTTTGAATTTTAAACTTCTAAGCTAGTACCGGCTAAGCTAAAGGGGCTTAAGATAAACGCGCGCAAGCTAGCCCCGTACGACCGAGTCTGGACCGTTTTAGGCAGTTGTTTACGTTTGAATTTTAAATGTTTAAGCTAGTACCGGCAAAGCTAAAGGGGCTTAAGCTAAACGCGCACAAGCTAGCCCTTGGCAGTTGTTTACTTTTGAATTTTAAACATTTAAGCTAGTACCGGCAAAGCTAAAGGGGCTTAAACCAAACGCGCACAAGCTAGGCCCATACGACCGAGTCTGGACCGTTTTTGGCACTTGTTTACTTTTGAATTTTAAACGTTGAAGCTAGTACCGGCTAAGCTAAAGGGGCTTAAGCTAAATGCGCATAAGCTAGCCCCGTATGACCAAGTCTGGACCGTTTTTGGCACTTTTTTTCTTTTGAATTTAAAACGTTTAAAGCTGCAGTATGTAGGATTGTGGCCAAAACTGGTACTGCAATGACATTCAAAATACTGTAGAACGTGGTATCCTCTCCTCCTCCCCCCAGGCTAGGGGTTGCCAGATCCCGCATGAGCATCCACTACTAGCGTTTCCTCTAATCCTTGCCACCACACCATAAATTTCATACAAAAAAATCGTCACCAGACTTACTCTACATAAGTCTAATATAAAACAGGCCAGAACAAACGTCCTGCACACTCAAATGAAAATTTGCGAAGATTCAGGAGCTCTAACCCCCCCCCCCCCACCACCACCGAACCGCGGACGCCGAACTACCGACCCCCCCCCCCCCCCACCACCGAACCACGGACACCGGACTACCGACCCCCCCCCCCCCCGACCGAACCACGGACGCTGAACTACCGAACCCCCCCCCCAACACACACACACACTTTCCAGACTACTGATCCCCCCACACACACCGAACCACCAACCAAACCCCCCGACCGAACCACGGACACCGAGCTACCGACCCCCCCCACCCCCCACCGAACCACGGACCGAACACACCCCCCCCCCCCCTCGTTCGGACTACACACCGCTAAATGAACAGGTCACTTCCACAGAAAACACTGAACTACAAGGAGCTACCATGGACAGAGACAAGTCCTACAGCGGTACCTGGTCTGTTCACCGGTACCTGGTCTGTTCACCAGTCCTACAGCGGTACCAGGTCTGTTCACCAGTCCTACAGCGGTACCTGGTCTGTTCACCAGTCCTACACCGGTACCTGGTCTGTTCACCAGTCCTACAGCGGTACCAGGTCTGTTCACCAGTCCTACAGCGGTACCTGGTCTGTTCACCAGTCCTACAGCGGTACCTGGTCTGTTCACCAGTCCTACACCGGTACCTGGTCTGTTCACCGGTACCTGGTCTGTTCACCAGTCCTACAGCGGTACCTGGTCTGTTCACCAGTCCTACAGCGGTACCTGGTCTGTTCACCAGTCCTACAGCGGTACCTGGTCTGTTCACCAGTCCTACACCGGTACCTGGTCTGTTCACCAGTCCTACAGCGGTACCCGGTCTGTTCACCAGTCCTACACCGGTACCCGGTCTGTTCACCAGTCCTACACCGGTACCTGGTCTGTTCACCAGTACCTGGTCTGTTCACCAGTCCTACAGCGGTACCTGGTCTGTTCACCAGTCCTACAGCGGTACCTGGTCTGTTCACCAGTCCTACACCGGTACCTGGTCTGTTCACCAGTACCTGGTCTGTTCACCAGTCCTACACCGGTACCTGGTCTGTTCACCAGTCCTACACCAGTACCTGGTCTGTTCACCAGTCCTACAGCGGTACCCGGTCTGTTCACCAGTCCTACACCGGTACCTGGTCTGTTCACCAGTCCTACAGTGGTACCCGGTCTGTTCACCAGTCCTACAGCGGTACCCGGTCTGTTCACCAGTCCTACAGCGGTACCTGGTCTGTTCACCAGTCCTACACCGGTACCTGGTCTGTTCACCAGTCCTACAGCGGTACCTGGTCTGTTCACCAGTACCTGGTCTGTTCACCAGTCCTACAGCGGTACCTGGTCTGTTCACCAGTACCTGGTCTGTTCATCAGTCCTACAGCAGTACCAGGTCTGTTCACCAGTCCTACACCGGTACCTGGTCTGTTCACCAGTCCTACACCGGTACCTGGTCTGTTCACCAGTCCTGCAGCGGTACCTGGTCTGTTCACCAGTACCTGGTCTGTTCATCAGTCCTACAGCGGTACCTGGTCTGTTCACCAGTCCTACAGCGGTACCTGGTCTGTTCACCAGTACCTGGTCTGTTCACCAGTCCTACACCGGTACCTGGTCTGTTCACCAGTCCTACAGCGGTACCTGGTCTGTTCACCAGTACCTGGTCTGTTCACCAGTCCTACACCGGTACCTGGTCTGTTCACCAGTCCTACAGCGGTACCTGGTCTGTTCACCAGTCCTACACCGGTACCCGGTCTGTTCACCAGTCCTACACCAGTACCTGGTCTGTTCACCAGTCCTACACCGGTACCTGGTCTGTTCACCAGTCCTACACCAGTACCTGGTCTGTTCACCAGTCCTACAGCGGTACCTGGTCTGTTCACCAGTACCTGGTCTGTTCACCAGTCCTACACCGGTACCTGGTCTGTTCACCAGTCCTACACCAGTACCTGGTCTGTTCACCAGTCCTACAGCGGTACCCGGTCTGTTCACCAGTCCTACACCGGTACCTGGTCTGTTCACCAGTCCTACAGTGGTACCCGGTCTGTTCACCAGTCCTACAGCGGTACCCGGTCTGTTCACCAGTCCTACAGCGGTACCTGGTCTGTTCACCAGTCCTACACCGGTACCTGGTCTGTTCACCAGTCCTACAGCGGTACCTGGTCTGTTCACCAGTACCTGGTCTGTTCATCAGTCCTACAGCAGTACCTGGTCTGTTCATCAGTCCTACACCGATACCTGGTCTGTTCACCAGTCCTACACCGGTACCTGGTCTGTTCACCAGTACCTGGTCTGTTCACCAGTCCTACACCGGTACCTGGTCTGTTCACCAGTCCTACAGCGGTACCTGGTCTGTTCACCAGTCCTACACCGGTACCTGGTCTGTTCACCAGTCCTACAGCGGTACCTGGTCTGTTCACCAGTACCTGGTCTGTTCACCAGTCCTACACCGGTACCTGGTCTGTTCACCAGTCCTACAGCGGTACCTGGTCTGTTCACCAGTACCTGGTCTGTTCACCAGTCCTACAGCGGTACCTGGTCTGTTCACCAGTCCTACAGCGGTACCTGGTCTGTTCACCAGTACCTGGTCTGTTCACCAGTCCTACACCGGTACCTGGTCTGTTCACCAGTCCTACAGTGGTACCTGGTCTGTTCACCAGTCCTACAGCGGTACCAGGTCTGTTCACCAGTCCTACAGCGGTACCTGGTCTGTTCACCAGTCCTACAGCGGTACCTGGTCTGTTCACCAGTCCTACACCGGTACCTGGTCTGTTCACCGGTACCTGGTCTGTTCACCAGTCCTACAGCGGTACCTGGTCTGTTCACCAGTCCTACAGCGGTACCTGGTCTGTTCACCAGTCCTACAGCGGTACCTGGTCTGTTCACCAGTCCTACACCGGTACCTGGTCTGTTCACCAGTCCTACAGCGGTACCCGGTCTGTTCACCAGTCCTACACCGGTACCCGGTCTGTTCACCAGTCCTACACCGGTACCTGGTCTGTTCACCAGTACCTGGTCTGTTCACCAGTCCTACAGCGGTACCTGGTCTGTTCACCAGTCCTACAGCGGTACCTGGTCTGTTCACCAGTCCTACACCGGTACCTGGTCTGTTCACCAGTACCTGGTCTGTTCACCAGTCCTACACCGGTACCTGGTCTGTTCACCAGTCCTACACCAGTACCTGGTCTGTTCACCAGTCCTACAGCGGTACCCGGTCTGTTCACCAGTCCTACACCGGTACCTGGTCTGTTCACCAGTCCTACAGTGGTACCCGGTCTGTTCACCAGTCCTACAGCGGTACCCGGTCTGTTCACCAGTCCTACAGCGGTACCTGGTCTGTTCACCAGTCCTACACCGGTACCTGGTCTGTTCACCAGTCCTACAGCGGTACCTGGTCTGTTCACCAGTACCTGGTCTGTTCACCAGTCCTACAGCGGTACCTGGTCTGTTCACCAGTACCTGGTCTGTTCATCAGTCCTACAGCAGTACCAGGTCTGTTCACCAGTCCTACACCGGTACCTGGTCTGTTCACCAGTCCTACACCGGTACCTGGTCTGTTCACCAGTCCTGCAGCGGTACCTGGTCTGTTCACCAGTACCTGGTCTGTTCATCAGTCCTACAGCGGTACCTGGTCTGTTCACCAGTCCTACAGCGGTACCTGGTCTGTTCACCAGTACCTGGTCTGTTCACCAGTCCTACAGCGGTACCTGGTCTGTTCACCAGTCCTACAGCGGTACCTGGTCTGTTCACCAGTACCTGGTCTGTTCACCAGTCCTACACCGGTACCTGGTCTGTTCACCAGTCCTACAGCGGTACCTGGTCTGTTCACCAGTACCTGGTCTGTTCACCAGTCCTACACCGGTACCTGGTCTGTTCACCAGTCCTACAGCGGTACCTGGTCTGTTCACCAGTCCTACACCGGTACCCGGTCTGTTCACCAGTCCTACACCAGTACCTGGTCTGTTCACCAGTCCTACACCGGTACCTGGTCTGTTCACCAGTCCTACACCAGTACCTGGTCTGTTCACCAGTCCTACAGCGGTACCTGGTCTGTTCACCAGTACCTGGTCTGTTCACCAGTCCTACACCGGTACCTGGTCTGTTCACCAGTCCTACACCAGTACCTGGTCTGTTCACCAGTCCTACAGCGGTACCCGGTCTGTTCACCAGTCCTACACCGGTACCTGGTCTGTTCACCAGTCCTACAGTGGTACCCGGTCTGTTCACCAGTCCTACAGCGGTACCCGGTCTGTTCACCAGTCCTACAGCGGTACCTGGTCTGTTCACCAGTCCTACACTGGTACCTGGTCTGTTCACCAGTCCTACAGCGGTACCTGGTCTGTTCACCAGTACCTGGTCTGTTCATCAGTCCTACAGCAGTACCTGGTCTGTTCATCAGTCCTACACCGGTACCTGGTCTGTTCACCAGTCCTACACCGGTACCTGGTCTGTTCACCAGTACCTGGTCTGTTCACCAGTCCTACACCGGTACCTGGTCTGTTCACCAGTCCTACAGCGGTACCTGGTCTGTTCACCAGTCCTACACCGGTACCTGGTCTGTTCACCAGTCCTACAGCGGTACCTGGTCTGTTCACCAGTACCTGGTCTGTTCACCAGTCCTACACCGGTACCTGGTCTGTTCACCAGTCCTACAGCGGTACCTGGTCTGTTCACCAGTACCTGGTCTGTTCACCAGTCCTACAGCGGTACCTGGTCTGTTCACCAGTCCTACAGCGGTACCTGGTCTGTTCACCAGTACCTGGTCTGTTCACCAGTCCTACACCGGTACCTGGTCTGTTCACCAGTCCTACAGTGGTACCTGGTCTGTTCACCAGTCCTACAGCGGTACCTGGTCTGTTCACCAGTCCTACACCGGTACCTGGTCTGTTCACCAGTCCTACAGTGGTACCTGGTCTGTTCACCAGTCCTACAGCGGTACCTGGTCTGTTCACCAGTCCTACACCGGTACCTGGTCTGTTCACCAGTCCTACACCGGTACCTGGTCTGTTCACCAGTACCTGGTCTGTTCACCAGTCCTACAGCGGTACCTGGTCTGTTCACCAGTCCTACACCGGTACCTGGTCTGTTCACCAGTCCCGGACCGGCAGTCTCTTCACCGGGGCCAGGAGAAGAGGCTGCTGCCCGGCCACGGAAGAAGGGACCAGGTGAAGAGGCCGCGACCCCGGCTCTGAGTGGCTCTTACCGGTGGTCAGACTGAGGCAGGGCCGGCGTCGGTCTTCAAATCCTTCTGCTCTTTTGCCGTCTCCATGTTTCTAAATCATCTCCTATACATCTCCTTGTTTTATTTCTCACTTTGTCACGATGTATTTGGGAATAATAAGAGTCCTTTTAGGTTTAATAACGTCAGACATTTGTGATCAGAAATGTTCCAGCTGCAGCTCAGTGGAACTGGCAACCTGGAGCTGAAAGGCTTCTGACTCTGTGATTGGCAGACAGGTGATGGGCGGGGCATCAGACCAAAACACACAATGTCAACATAAACATGATTTCAGGGCTGACACTGAGCTGTTCAACTGCACATATTCTGGCTGGACTACTACTGTCAGTGAGATCAGGATTTGAAATGAACATGATTCCTTCATGTCTGGTGACAGTCAAGGCAATTTTACAGTTACTGAGAACAGAATTCCTACATACTGCAGCTTTAAGCTAGTACCGGCTAGGCTAAAAGGGCTCAAGCTTAACGTTTGTAATCTATTACTTCAGTACTCCATTACTCTGATACTTAAGTTAACTTACTGAAGTATCAGAGTAGCGGAGTACAGAGGTAATAGATTACAAAAGTAACTGAAGTATCAGAGTAACAGAGTACTGAGGTAATGATTACAAAAGTAACTGAAGTATCAAACTAATGGAGTACTGAGGTAAAAGATTACAAAATTAACTGAAGTGTCAGAGTAACGGAGTACTGAGGTAATAGATTACAAAGGTAACTGAAGTATCAGAGTAAAGGAGTACTGAAATAATAGATTACAAAATTAACTGAAGTATCAGAGTACTGAGGTAATAGATTACAAAAGTAACTTTACAAAAGTAACAATGCTTAACATATTGCATGTGTGGAAGTGGACTGAACAGTGCTGGTCTTTGTTGTGCTGGTATTGGACTGCTGAGTCCATGAATGTGTGTGTGTGCTCCTGCTGGGACGATGACGAAGGAGTACTGAAGTAATAGATTACAAAGGTAACTGAGTATCAGAGTAAAAAAGTATCTGAAGTTTCAGAGTAACGGAGTACTGAAATAATAGATTACAAAAGTAACTGAAGTATCAGAGTAACAGAGTACAAAGGTAGTAGATTACAAAAGTAACTGAAGTTTCAGAGTAACGGAGTACTGAAATAATAGATTACAAAAGAAACTGAAGCATAGGAGTAACAGAGTACTGAAGTATTAGATTACAAAAGTAAAAAAATTATCAGAGTAACGGGGTACTGAGGTAATAACAAGTAACAAGTATCAGAATAACGAGTACTGAAGTAATAGATTAAAAAAGTAACTGAAATAATAGAGTAACTGAGTACTAAGGTAATAGATTACAAAAGTAACTGAAATATCAGAGTAACAGAGTACTGAAGTAATAGATTACAAAAGTAACTGAAATATCAGAGTAACGGACTACTTATGTAAAAGATTACAAAAGTAACTGAAGTATAAGAGTAAAGAAGTACTGGAATAATAGATTACTAAGTAACTAAAGTATCAGAGTATCGAAGTACTGTAGTAAGAGATTACAAAAGTAACTTAAATACTAGAGTAACATAGTACTTATGTAATAGATTACAACAATAACTGAAGTATAGAAATAAAGGAGTACTGTATAAATAGATTACAAAAGTAACTGAAGTGTCAGAGTAACTGAGTACTGAAGTAATAGATTAAAAAAGTAACTGAAGTATAAGAGTAACAGATTACTAAAGTAATAGTTTACAAAAGTAACCTAAGTATCAGAGTAAGAAAGTAATGAGGTAGAAGATTACAAAAGTAACTTAAGTATCAGAGTAACAGAATATTGAAGTAATACATTACAAAAGTAACTAAAGTATCAGAGTAACTGAATACCGAAGTAATAGATTACAAAGTAATTGAAGTATCAGCGTAAAAGAATACTGAAGTAATAGATTACAAAAGTAACTGAAGTATTAGAGTAACAGAGTACTGAAGTAATAGATTACACAAGTAACTGAATTTTCAGAGTAAGGGAGTACTAAAGTAATAGATTACAAAAGTAACAAAATTCTCAGAGTAACGGAGAACTGAGGTAATAGATTACAAAAGTACCTGAAGTATCAGAGTAACTGAGTACTGAAGTAATAGATTAAAAAAGTAACTGAAGTATAAGAGTAACAGATCACTAAAGTAATAGATTACAAAAGTAACCTAAGTATCAGAGTAAGACAGTAATGAGGTAGAAGATTACAAAAGTAACTTAAGTATCAGAGTAACAGAATATTGAAGTAATACATTACAAAAGTAACTAAAGTATCAGAGTAATCGAATACTGAAGTAATAGATTACAAAGTAATTGAAGTATAAGAGTAAAAGAATACTGAAGTAATAGATTACAAAAGTAACTGAAGTATTAGAGTAACAGAATACTGAAGTAATAGATTACACAAGTAACTGAATTTTCAGAGTAACGGAGTACTAAAGTAATAGATTACAAAAGTAAAAAATTCTCAGAGTAACGGAGTACTGAGGTAATAGATTACAAAAGTAACTGAAGTATCAGAGTAACGAATATTGAAGTAATAGATTAAAACAGTAACTGAAATATTAGACTAACGGAGTACTAAGGTAAGAGATTACAAGAGTAACTGAAATATCAGAGTAAACGAGTACTGAAGTAATTGATTACAAAAGTAACTGAAGTATATGAGTAAAGGAGTACAGGAAAAATAGATTACAAAGTAACTAAAGTATCAGAGTAACGGAGAACTGAGGTAATAGATTACAAAAGTAACTGAAGTATCAGAGTAATAGAATAGTGAAGTAATACATTACAAAAGTAACTGAAGTAACAGAGTAAAAGAATACTGAAGAAATAGATTACAAAATGAATTGAAGTATCAGAGTAACGGAGTACTGAGGTAATAGATTACAAAAGTAACTAATATTAGAGTAAGGGTGTACTGAAGTAATAGATTACAAAATTAAGCCAAGTATCAGAGTAACGGAATACTGAGGTAATAGATTAAAAAAGTAACTTTACAAAATTAACAAATCTAATGAATGTGTTTTTCAGCTTCAGCCCCTGTAGCTTGGCCGGTACTAGCTAAAAGGTTCAAAATTCAAAAGAAAAAAAACTTCCAAAAACGGTCCAGACTCGGTCGTACGGGGCTAGCTTGCACGCGTTTGGCTTAAGCTCCTTTAGCTTTGCCGGGACTAGCTTAAACGTTTAAATTAGCTTAACCGGTACTAGCTTAAACGTTTAAAATTCAAAAGTAAACAACTGCCAAAAACAGTCCAGACTCGGTCGTACGGGGAAAGCTCTCACGCATTTAGCTTAAGTCCCTCTAGCTTAGCCGGTACTAGCTTAAACATTTAAAACTCAAAAGTAAACAACTGCCAAAAAGGGTCAAGACTCAGTCGTACGGGGCTAGCCTGCGCGCATTAAGCTTAAGCCCCTTTAGCTTAGCCGGTACTAGCTAAAATGTTTAAAATTCAAAAGTAAACAACTGCCAAAAACGGTCCACACTCGGTCGTACGGGGCTAGCTTCCGCGCGTTTAGCTTAAGCCCCTTTAGCTTAGCCGGTACTATCTTAAACGTTTAAAATTCAAAAGTAAACAACTGCCAAAAATGGTCCAGATTCGGTTGTACGGGGCTTGATTGCACGCATTTAGCTTCAGCCGCTTAAGCTCTACCGGTACTAGCTTAAACGTTTAAAATTCAAAAGTAAACAACTGCCAAAAATGGTCAGAACTCGGTCGTACGGGCCTAGCTTGTGCGCGTTTAGCTTAGGCCCCTTTAGCTTGGCCGGTAATACCTTAAAATTTTAAAATTCAAAAGTAAAAAACTACAAAAAACGGTCCAGACTCGGTTGTACGGGGCTAGCTTGTGCGCGTTTAGCTTAAGCCCCTTTAGCTTAGCCGGTACTAGCTTAAACGTTTAAAATTCAAAAGTAAACAACTGCCAAAAACGGTCCAGACT
>NW_021941476.1:23183-47205 GCF_902148855.1 Sphaeramia orbicularis | reverse complement strand
GGTCCATCAGGCCTCAGTCACCAGGTCCACTGGGTCCATCAGGTCCACCAGGTCCACTGGGTCCATCAGGTCCACTGGGTCCATCAGGTCCACCAGGTCCACCAGGTCCTCGTCAGTATTTTGTGGGTTTGGACGCTTTTTTCCAACATCAGTAAATGTCGTCGTTGTCGATGTTTCACTTTGTTCGTAAAGTTTCCTTTAAAGGTTTCTTTGGACCCTCTAGTGCAGGGGGGTCACAGTCAGGTTAGTTCAGGTCCACATTCAGTTAAACCTGATCTGCAGTGGACCGGACCAGGAAAATAAGAACAGAATAATATAGAAATAATGTCGACTCTAAACTGTCCTTTATGTTTTAGAGCAAAAAAAGTACAATTATGTGATGAAATGTTTCCATCTGCAAACTGTCCTTTAAACTATGTGAATAACATGAACAAACTGGAACGACTCAAGAAAACTCAGAGCAGTTTGAACACTATTCTGTCTGACTTTATCATTTACATATAAATTA
This sequence comes from Sphaeramia orbicularis, assembly GCF_902148855.1. Classification (NCBI taxonomy): domain Eukaryota; kingdom Metazoa; phylum Chordata; class Actinopteri; order Kurtiformes; family Apogonidae; genus Sphaeramia; species Sphaeramia orbicularis. Next base: position 46,697 of record NW_021941476.1, on the reverse strand, counting down.
TAACAGATCCCAGTGGATCCACAAACACAAACCATTTAAGAACAGACAGAATATTGTTCCAGTCACACTTCAGACGTTTGAAAATGTTCATATTTGTTCAAGTTATTCATGTTTTTGTGAAATGTTAGTTTGTTTGAGTGTAAATACAGTAACATGACCTGAAAATGTTTCTATTTACAAAGAGACAAAGTAGGCGTGCTGAGTATTTATAGGTTATTGTGACAGGATTAGACTGGTCCGACCCACTGAGGATTAAACTGGTCTGTCTGGAACCTGAACCAGAAGGATTCACATCTTCTGTGGCATTTTTACATTTCACACATTCATCACAGGGCCGGACTGGACCCTTTGGGGGGCCAGACTGGACCCTTTGGTGGGCCAGACTGGACCCTTTGGGGGGCCAGACTGGACCCTTTGGTGGGCCAGACTGGACCCTTTGGGGGGCCAGACTGGACCCTTTGGTGGGCCGGATTTGGGCCCCGGGCCACATGTTTGACACCTGTGCTCTAGTGTTTCCCAGTGGATCCAGACCACTGTAGACTGACCCCCCAGACCCCCATGAGTCCACATCCACAGACTCCATTAGACAAACAGACTCAGGAACCTGAAGGAAAACCACAACAGTCCAAGACCCACAACACCCAGAACCAGGACCAAGAAAACCCCCAAGACCAGCATCTGAACCCTGGTCCGGTCCACAGAACCCAGACCCAGAACCTGGAAGAACCAGGACAGTCTCAGACTGAGGACAGATCTGATGGATCAGCTGATTCTGGACCACATCAGCAGAACCCAGACCAGAACCAGAACCAGAACCAGACTCAGAACCTGAGGGTGGACTCACATTTATGAAGAGTTTAAGAAAAAAAAACAAACTGAAAACAGACCAAACAGAACAAACCCAAACCTGTTCATGTTCTTCAAACCAATACTCATCAGTTTATTGATTACATCCCCTTCAGATCTGATCAATAAACTCCAGCTGTGACTCTGTCCGTTCTGATCCTTTTGATCCTTTAGTTTTTAGTAGAACTTGGTTTTTTTTCAACTGTTCATTCCTTTGAATTCAGATGGTTCTGATAAACTGGACTGAACGGAGGCACCTGAACGCATCATGTCCAGATCCATTAAACTGATCACCTGTCAATCACCTGCAGTGTGTGTGTATGTGTGTGTACTGGTGTGTGTATAGGTGTGTGTATGTGTGTGTGTGTGTGTATGTGTGTGTACTGGTGTGTGTACATGTGTGTGTATATGTGTGTGTATGTGTGTATATGTGTGTGTACATGTGTGTGTATGTGTGTGTACTGGTGTGTGTATAGGTGTGTGTATGTGTGTGTGTGTGTATGTGTGTGTACTGGTGTGTGTACATGTGTGTGTGTATGTGTGTGTATTAGTGTGTATATGTGTGTGTATTAGTGTGTATATGTGTGTGTATTAGTGTGTATATGTCGAGGCCCAAAACAGAATCTGTCCCGGTTCAGAATTGGTCCGGCCCAGAATGGAATTCTATTGTAGGCCGGCCCAGAATGGAATCCTGCTGCTATGATGTTATTTTTATACCATGTTTAATGCAAATGATCTAAATTATTACAAAAATCAATACATGGAATTTGCAAATATGTGAAAAAAATGAAACAAACAACATTTTAATTGTAAACTATAATAGACTTCATTTACAAACAGAACCTAGTGGTACTGCCCACCAATATGTGGTCCAGTGAAATGGACTGAAACTGACAAGAGTTAAAGGTATGGAAGACTGAAAATGTACAAGTATGACAAACTATGGAATTATGGATCATTGGTATAAAAATAACATCATAGCAGCAGGATTCCATTCTGGGCCGGACCAATTCTGAACCGGGACAGATTCTGTTTTGGGCCTCGACATATATATGTGTGTATATGTTTATATTGGTGTGTGTGTACTGGTGTGTGTGTATATGTGTGCATTAGTATGTGCATATGTGTGTATATTAGTGTGTGTATATGTGCGTGTGTACTGGTGGTTGTGTACTGGTGTGTGTGTACATGTGTATATATGTGTGTATATGTGTGTGTATGTGTGTATATGTGTGTGTATATGTGTGTGTATGTGTATATGTGTGTGTATATGTGTGTGTACTGGTGGTTGTGTATATGTGTGTGTATGTGTATATTAGTGTGTATACATATGTGTGTACTGGTGGTTGTGTATATGTGTGTGTATGTGTATATTAGTGTGTATATGTGTGTGTACTGGTGGTTGTGTATATGTGTGTATATGTGTATATTAGTGTGTATATGTGTGTGTACTGGTGGTTGTGTATATGTGTGTATATTATTGTGTATATGTGTGTGTACTGGTGGTTGTGTATATGTGTGTATATTAGTGTGTATATGTGTGTGTGTACTGGTGGTTGTGTATATGTGTGTATATTAGTGTGTATATGTGTGTGTACTGGTGGTTGTGTATATGTGTGTATGTGTGTGTACTGGTGGTTGTGTATATGTGTGTATATTAGTGTGTGTATGTGTGTATATGTGTATATGTGTGTATATGTGTGTGTACTGGTGGTTGTGTATATGTGTGTATATTAGTGTGTATATGTGTGTGTACTGGTGGTTGTGTATATGTGTGTATATTAGTGTGTATATGTGTGTGTACTGGTGGTTGTGTATATGTGTGTATATGTGTATATGTGTGTGTACTGGTGGTTGTGTATATGTGTGTATATTAGTGTGTGTATGTGTGTATATGTGTATATGTGTGTATATGTGTGTGTACTGGTGGTTGTGTATATGTGTGTATATTAGTGTGTATATATGTGTGTGTACTGGTGGTTGTGTATATTAGTGTGTACATGTGTGTGTACATGTGTGTATATGTGTGTATATGTGTATATTAGTGTGTGTATATGTGTGTACATGTGTGTGTGTGTACTGGTGGTTGTGTACATGTGTGTATATGTGTATATTAGTGTGTACATGTGTGTGTGTACTGGTGGTTGTGTATATGTGTGTATATTAGTGTGTATATGTGTGTGTGTACTGGTGGTTGTGTATATTAGTGTGTACATGTGTGTGTACATGTGTGTGTACTGGTGGTTGTGTACATGTGTGTATATGTGTATATGTGTGTGTACATGTGTGTGTACTGGTGGTTGTGTTGCTCCGGGAGGCCTCACCTTCTTCTGCCCGGCAGCAGAGCACCATCAGCGGCAGCAGCAGCAGCGGCAGCCCGCAGGAGGAGGCCCGGCCCGGGGCCACCGGGACCCGCCGCGGACCCCTCCGACCCTCCATCCGCACACGCCCGGACCGCACCGCACCTCCGGCCGCGTCGATCACTCCTATCGATCCCCGATCACTGACGTCAGCTCATCGAACCCGGAGCGACGAACCGATCCCGGATCCGAACATGGATCCGAACCAAGATGGAGGCCCAAAAAGTAGCAGAAAAACTTCAGAACGGAGGAAAACCTGTTCGGTGGCACACCCGGGCTCCGCGGACCCCCCAGGCCTCCGACCCGGGACTCCTCCGGCTCCTCCGGGCCTCACTCCGCTTTTTTCCTCCAGGGGCAGGAGAGCGGGGCGCGGCCGCTTCCCGAGCCGGGAGGAGGGCACCGAGGGGCGGCCTGCTGAGCGCACAGGGGTCGGTGTGTCTGCCGGAGGGTGGAGGTGACCGAACCACGCGTGCATCAAACCCGGCGGACACGTTCGAGCTCCCGGGTCCGGGTTGTGGTCCTGGTCCTGGTTCTGGTTCTGGTCCGGGCCCTGGTTCAGATTCTTCGACTCGTTCGATTGTTTTCGATCAAAAACGAAAAGTTTGAAACAAAAGCTGCCGAAGTTTTCAGGTCCCGCCTCTGGACACGCCCTTCTGAGAAATCAGGCCCGCGATTGGTCAGCTGGGCTGTCGGTCATTCTGAAGGGGGCGGGGTCTGGTGTTTGACTGACAGGAGGCTGCAGTGGAATGTGTCTGTCTGTCTATGAGGCAAAGTAAGAGTTAAATGTGGAAAATATGGAAGAAATACAAATAAAAAAGAGTTTTACATCATCAAGTTTAATATTTACACATGTTTTAAACCACGGACGAAGAAAAAGTTGAACAATGTGACTTTATTTGGTTTATTTTTACAGAATCAGATGTTTAGAAACAGACTGAACATGGAGCGCAAAAGACAGCATTAAACCAGACTTAAACACAGTTAAACCAGACTTAAACACAGTTAAACCAGACTGAAACACAGTTAAATCAGACTGAAACACAGTTAAACCAGACTTAAACACAGCTAAACCAGACTTAAACACAGTTAAACCAGACTTAAACACAGCTAAACCAGACTTAAACACAGTTAAACCAGACTTAAACACAGTTAAACCAGACTTAACATAGTTAAATCAGACTGAAACACAGTTAAACCAGACTTAAACACAGTTAAACCAGACTTAAACATAGTTAAATCAGACTGAAACACAGTTAAATCAGACTGAAACACAGTTAAACCAGACTTAAACACAGTTAAATCAGACTTAAACACAGTTAAATCAGACTGAAACACAGTTAAACCAGACTTAAACACAGTTAAATCAGACTTAAACATAGTTAAACCAGACTTAAACACAGTTAAACCAGACTTAAACAGTTAAACCAGACTTAAACATAGTTAAAACAGACTTAAACATGATCAAACCAGACTTAAACACAGTTAAACCAGACTTAAACATAGTTAAACCAGACTTAAACACAGTTAAAACAGACTTAAACATAGTTAAACCAGACTTGAACAGTTAAACCAGACTTAAATATAGTTAAACCAGACTTAAACACACTTAAACCAGACTTAAACACACTTAAACCAGACTAAAACACAGTTAAACCAGACTTAAACAGTTAAACCAGACTTAAACATAGTTCAACCGGACTTAAACATCATTCAACCAGACTTAAACATAGTTAAAACAGACTTAAACATAGTTACACCAGACTGAAACACAGTTAAACCAGACTTAAACACAGTTAAACCAGACTGAAACACAGTTAAACCAGACTTAAACATAGTTAAAACAGACTTAAACATAGTTAAACCAGACTTAAACACAGTTAAAACAGACTTAAACATAGTTAAACCAGACTTAAACACAGTTTAACCAGACTTAAACACAGTTAAACCAGACTTAAACATGGAGAGACCAGACTTAAACAATGTTGAACCAGATTTAAACAGTTAAACCAGACTTAAACAGTTAAACCAGACTTAAACATAGTGAAACCAGACTTAAATCTAATTAAACTAGACTTAACCGTTGATAAACTAGAGTTAACCCAAACTTAGACGTGGATTAAACAGAATAGAAGTGAATAAACCTGGTTTTAAAGCTGTTAAACTAAACTGTGCTTTGGTTCAGTCTGGTTGAGTCAGGTTTTTTTTGTTTTGCTAACTTTCTGGCCTATGTCGTATATTTTGTCATTTTTTTTGTACATTTCATCGTACAGTAAATTTGTCGTACACTTTGTCAAATGTTTTGTAGTATATTTCATCATATACTTGAGAATATGTTTTGTCATATATTTGTCGTATGTTTGTCATATGTTTGTCGTATATTTGTCATTTATTTGTTGTATATTTATTGTATATTTGTCATATATTTATATCTCGTCAGTTTCTTTTGTGTTCGTGTGTGAATCGTGTCCTAAACTGAAATAAACCAGCTGGATTTGAAGGCATCGTGTGAATGAGGTCAGACAGGTGATACCTGAGGGGGCGGGGCTTAAAGGTCCAGTTTCACACCTGGAGCTGAGTGACAAAGGACGAACGAGAGACATTATGAAACAGAGGGGGGGGGGGAGAGAGAGAGACACACACACAGGGGTCTAACAGTCTGATCAGATGACCTCTGACCTCTGAACCCTGACCTCTGTTGATAAATAGATGAAAAACAAAGTGTCACAAAAGACATTCATGGATCTGGATCAGGGTCTGGGTCTGGGTCTGGATCAGGGTCTGGATCAGGGTCTGGGTCTTGATCAGGGTCTGGGTCTGGATCAGGGTCTGGATCAGGGTCTGGATCAGGGTCTGGGTTCAGGGTCTTGATCTGGATCAGGGTCTGGGTTCAGGGTCTGGGTTTAAGTTCTGGATCAGGTTCAGGTTCTGGTTCTGGATCAGGTTCAGGTTCTGGTTCTGGTTCTGGTAGTCGGCGGTGTTCCGCTCCCTCAGATGAAAGGCCGTTGGATGTCGTGCGACCGACAATAAAAGACCAGGATCAGGTGTGTTTAGGCCACGCCCCCTTCTGTTCCTGCTCTTTGTGATGGAGGCGTGACCAAACCTGGTGTCGGGTTACACTGAAAGGATGGCACAAACGAAAAAGAAGAACAAAGAAGGAGGAGAGAGAGAGAGAGAGAAAGAGAGAGAGAGAGAGAGAGAGAGAGAGAGAGAGAGAGAGGAGACAAAGATGGAGGAGACCAGGGACCATGAGTCCCCGGGGCCACGCCCACCACAATGACATCACACATCAAACACCAACTCATGTTCCGAAAATTTGGGCAAAAACTAGAAAATACATAAAAGATACAAGTACGCAGGTACAAGTACATAGGTACAAGTACCAGTACAAGTACCAGTACAAGTACACAGGTACAAGTACACAGGTACAAGTACCAGTACAAGTACCAGTACAAGTACACAGGTACAAGTACACAGGTACAAGTACCAGTACAAGTACACAGGTACAGGTACACAGTACAAGTACACAGTACAAGTACACAGGTACAAGTACTAGTACAAGTACACAGGTACAGGTACACAGTACAAGTACACAGGTACAAGTACTAGTACAAGTACTAGTACAAGTACACAGGTACAAGTACACAGTATTAAATACACTGATGTTTCATTTACACGTTTGTCTTTTACATTAAACTCAGTGAATATTTGTACTGTTTCAACTCATTTAATTTCATTAAATCATTTAAACTCATTTAATTTCAAACATACTGTACTTATAACTTGTATTCAAATATACATCAAAATAATAAAAAAAAAAGAAAAAGCAAATTAAAATCAAACAGAATTCAAACTAAAACACAGACTTACTGAATCAGTTTCATCTGCAGGTTTGACTGAACTTTACCCTGAAGGACGCACACACAACTGCAGCACACTCACCTGGAGCCCACAGGTCAGTGAACGCACCACTGGTCAGCCCAAAGGTCTGTGAACGCACCACCGGTCAGCCCACAGGTCAGTGAACGCACCACCGGTCAGCCCAAAGGTCAGTGAACGCACCACCGGTCAGCCCAAAGGTCTGTGAACGCACCACCGGTCAGCCCAAAGGTCAGTGAACGCACCACCGGTCAGCCCATGGGTCAGTGAATGCACCACTGGTCAGCCCATGGGTCAGTGAATGCACCACTGGTCAGCCCATGGGTCAGTGAATGCATCACTGGTCAGCCCATGGGTCAGTGAATGCACCACTGGTCAGCCCATGGGTCAGTGAATGCACCACTGGTCAAGTTTAAAGCCCAAATGGCCCAGATCCACCTGGGCTTTGAACCTCTGAACCCTGCAGGTCCTGGTCGTCCACCAGGGGGCGTCGTCCACCAGGGGACGTTGTCCAAAAGGGGCGTCATCCATCAGGGGGCGTGGTCCAGCACGCGGGGGGGGGGGGGTCGTCCAAAAGGGGCGTGGTCCAGCAATGGGCGTGGCCCTCAGGTCACAGGGTCCGAGGGTTAAAAGTTGCTCTTTGTCTCTTTTCTCTTCCTCGTATCCATGACAACGGTGTCATAAACACGTCAATAATTAACGTGGACTTTAGAGTTGAAGACAAACAGACACAGAGTCTGAGCGGAACGCAGACACAGGACCAACTGGGACCAACTGGGACCAACTGAGACAAACTGAGACCAACTGGGACCAACTGAGACCAACTGGGACCAACTGAGACCAACTGGGACCAACTGGGACCAACTGAGACCAACTGGGACCAACTGGGACCAACTGGGACAAACTGAGACCAACTGAGACAAACTGAGACCAACTGAGACCAACTGAGACCAACTGGGACAAAACTGAGACCAACTGAGACAAACTGAGACCAACTGAGACAAACTGAGACCAACTGGGACAAACTGAGACAAACTGAGACAAACTGGGACAAACTGAGACAAACTGAGACAAACTGGGACAAACTGAGACAAACTGGGACCAACTGGGACCAACTGGAATAAAGTGGGAGGGACTTGGAGTGATGTGACAGACAGGTGAGTACGTCGTCAGGACGACCGGTCATCTTCAGTTGAGTCTCCAGGCTCTCATCGTCCTCCTGTGCTGTCATGTGACCTGTCCTTTAGGCTCCTCCCACTGCTGACATCACCATGAACCCTTCGCCCTCTTCATCTTCATCAGGATCCACCTCAGAGACTCCACCCACTTCCTCTTCGTCACCTCCTCATCCTCGTCTGTCTGTGAGGAGTCCAGAACTGCAGAGGGAGGTCCTAAAAGGTGACTCCGCCTACTCCTCTTCATCTCCTCCTCTCTCTCCTCCTCCTCCTCTCTCTCCTCTCTCTCCTCCTCCTCATCTCCTCCTCTTTTCCAGAACGTCTGAACCGGTTCCGTTCTCACAGTGTCTTTGAAGACTCCGCCCCCCTGCCGTCCCCATCCTCATCTCTGTTAAGCTCCTCCCCCTCTTCATCTCCATGTGGACGAGGTAAGATGACCCAACATGTGATTCTGGTTCTGCTGGACCCGGTTCTGCTGGACCTGGTTCTGTTGGACCCGGTTCTGTTGGACCCGGTTCTGGTTCTGCTGGACCTGGTTCTGTTGGACCCGGTTCTGCTGGACCTGGTTCTGGTTCTGCTGGACCTGGTTCTGGTTCTGCTGGACCTGGTTGTGGTTCTGATGCTGTTGTTGTGTTCCAGGTCGTCTGTCTCTGTCCAGTCCTGAACTGCTGTCAGAGCTGAAGGAGTCCAGGACACGCCCCCTCAGACATGTCCCCGCCCACAACGGAATGACCACCATCTTCTCTGGACGAGGAGGAGGAGCAAAAGGAGGAGGAGGAGCAAGAAGAGGAGGAGAAGGAGGAGGACAGGTGGGCAGAGACACCAACAGGAGCTGAAACCCAGGGTTCACAGACGTCTGTAGAAGCAGGTTTCAGTTCCATCAAGAAAACACAACTTGTTTTTTTATTCGTACGTTTTCTTCTTCCAGGACCAATCAGATCTCACTGGTGGTTCTCTTTCAGGTGTCTGACCCCGCCCCCTGCATTCGACCAGCCAATCAGAAGCCTGCACACTGAGCCGACATCATTTCAACCTGAATAAAAACATGTACATGTTTGGAACGACTGTTTGTTTTTCAGAAACTGAATCTGAGACGAAAACCATCAAAGCGACAGAAAAGATGAAAAAAAAACCCAAAAAAACAGAAAAACACAGACGATGGAACCAGGTCCAAACAATAATGATAACAATAATAATGATAACAATAATAATAATAATAATAATAAGTACCACCCTCAGAAATGCACAGAATATAAATTACACAATAGTAAACTGGTCATGGAAACAACGAAATGTCGTAAAAACTGTCAAAGATCGCAAAACAGTTTTTCGTCTTTCATGAGGCAGTTTTTGAGACGTTTGTAAACAGTACCGGTCCAGTAAACGGTACCGGTCCAGTAAATGGTACCGGTCCAGTAAACAGTACCGGTCCAGTAAACGGTACCGGTCCAGTACTCTTTGGATGATCGGTGTATCTGCACAGTACAAGTGTGAGGTACACTCGGACCGCCTCCTGCCCCGCCCTCCCACAAGAACTATAACCTATCATGAGCCGGGTAGGCGGGACCAAACGCTGTTGGAAACGCCTACAAATGAAGAAACAGAACAAGCATCAGTTTATTTTGTGTAAAACCGTCACAGAAACACAGACACTGATGACGCTGTAATGGTGACGCTCCAGGAGGGCGTGTCCAGGAGGGCGTGTCCAGGAGGGCGTGTCCAGGCGGGGACAATAAAGAGGCCACAGTGTTTATCAAACAGCTGATTTATTGAACATATTGAGTCAAAGGTTTGAACTCATGCAAAGCTTCACTGCAGCCCACACACAAACACGCCACACACTGCACATGCTCGGTCCTAGCGGGTGTGGTCGCCGTGACGACGACGGCGTCGTTCCCAAAAGCACGCGTTAATAAAACATGAGGGCTGAGTGACCTCTGACCTCACTGTCTTTTCCTGTGTGTGTGTCCTGGCGGCTGATTGGCTGACGCTGAACATGTGACTGAGGGGCTGGTGTTTGGATCAGCTGACCTGATGCTGTGCTGTGATTGGACCGTATGTGATTGACAGATTTAGAGTGTGAAGCTGTGGACTCAGCTGAACCGTTTTAGTCTGAAAACAGAACCAACCTGAACAGACTGTAATCTGATTATTATTCATGTGGATCCGCCCACTGTCCCATCCTGACAGCTGATTGGTTAAGACACCTGCACTGAAAAAAACAAAGACTAACGGAAAAATGCCCCAAAAACAACAACAACAACCCAGAGGTCAGAGGTCAGAGGGGTTCATTAAGACTGCACCGTACACACACACACACACGCACACACACACACACACACACACACACACACACACACACACACACACACACACACACACACCTGGGATGTAACAAATACCGGATTAATGATAAACTGCAGTAAAATTCCTGACGGTATTGGCGTTTAAATTCTAATTATAACTGTTTGATTAACACATGTTCAACTCAAACTTGATCTGGAAAATGTTCACACAGTGTCCATAAGGCGTCATCTTTAATACACATTTATATATTACATGTTAATATTTGAATGTTTCTGCAACAGAAAGTACACAGTGTGTGTTATTTTGTTCAGTTTTTGGGTTTTTTTTCTTCAGAATACATCTTGGTTTAATTCTTTCAGTGTGTGTATCAGTACTTTTTGAACATTGTGAACACAATTTCAATAATACAGCCATAATAAAGAGAACTGTGATAATTTTGGTCACAATAACCGTGATATGAAATTTTCATATTGTTACATCCCTAACACACACACACACACACACCCTTACACGCACACACACACACACACGCACTAACAGGTCATGCTGTAATAAATAAACATCTATAAACTCCACCTTCTGAATATATATTTATATATTTATAATATTACTCCTCTAGGACTTTAAATACATTTATGTCCTCGTGTACAGTCTGACGCCCATTGCGGCACCTGGTGCGACACCCGTCATGGTGGGCGTGGACATGGACAGACGGATACATTCACTGGACGGACAGAGGGGCGTGTCCTTCAGTCGTTTGGTTCAGACGACGCGTGCTGAGTGGACGGTGGCGTGCGTCCACGCGGCGTGCATCCACGCGGCGTGCGTCCACGCGGCGTGCGTCCTGGCGGTGCTCTAGGTGGTCAGGCCTCGCCGCTCCAGCTCCCTCGTCTGCTTCAGCTCCTTGATCCTGCGGCCGAAAACCAGGGTCAGGTGACGGCGGCAGTGGCGCGGCGGCCTGTGGGGGCGTGTCCGGGGGCGTGTCAGTGTGCGTTACCTGTGTCTGCAGCGTCTCAGGAACCTCATGATCTTCCTCGCCGCCTGGTCCTGCTTCTTTGTCAGAAAAGACCCCCTGTGGGAGGAGACAGAGGTCAGGTAAAGGTCAGGTGACGGTAGCGGCGGGAGGCGGGGCGTCCTGTACTTTGCGGTGCTTACTTGATCTTGGGGTTGTGGCTGGCTCCGCCCCTGGGCGCCTGCTTCAGCCGCTCGTACTCCTTGTAGCTGCGGTAGTACTGCTGGATGAGCACGGCGGCGCGGCGGCTCTGCTGGAAACGCTTCTGCTCGTAATACGAACGGAACTTGGACTGGATCAAAATGGCCGCCTGCGTCATCTTCTTATAGAGGGCGTACTGAGGGGGAGGGGCACAGCGTCAGACAGCGCCCAAGAACAACGGCAACAAACGTCAAACATGTGCAGATGGACCGGATTATGGTAAGCCCACTCTATCACTATTGGCCACTCCCACAACACGTCTGGTCATTTAAATGCTGTAAAAAACAGCGTCCAAACCAACAAAACACCGTAAAATGCGGTGTCAATTCCTACAAAAACGCTGTTTTTTTACGCCGTCATGTACTGTTGTAAGAGTGACGCAAAAGCACCGTCTTATGGTTCTGTAAAACGCCGTATTTTACGGCGCTGTGTCACTTTTGACGGTGTAAAAGCGGTGTTTTCATGAATTATTTTCATCTCCACCCCCTGGATTTAACAGCCACTAAAGTTGAACTGTCATCAGCCAATAGGAAAAGAGAACAGACAGACCACACCCATTCACAGCTGATCTGCTTCTATGTCTGACCTGCTCTGAGGAAACACCTGTGGATGCACTCAGCTGATGTTTTCAGTCACATTTACACAGACTGAGCAAATGAAAGAACAACTGACAGCACTGGGACAGATGGACAGAGTGAATGAAGAAAAGATGAAACTGGTTTCATGTCTGAATACAGCTGTCAATCATCAACAGACAGACACACACAAACAGACAGACAGACACACACAGACACACAGACACAAACACACAGACAGACAGACACAAACAGACAGACAGACACACACACACAGACAGACACACAGACACAGACAGACAGACACACACAGACAGACAGACACACACAGACACACACAGACAGTTTCTTGAATAAATCTGGTGATGATTGATCACCAGATTTATTCAAAAAACTCTGTGTGTGTCTGTGTGTCTGTCTGTCTGTCTGCGTCTGTGTGTCTGTCTGTCTGTCTGCGTCTGTGTGTCTGTCTGTCTGCGTCTGTGTGTCTGTCTGTCTGCGTCTGTCTGTGTGTGTCTGTCTTGATGATTGACATCTGTATTCAGACCTGCAGCTCACTTCAGTTCTTTCTCTATACTGTTCACCTGTGGGGGAACCCTTCTAATGCATGTACCATCTATACCAGTGGGTTTTATGTGGAGTTCAGTGGAGGTGACAGTGGGTCTGACCACATGTACATCCACAGGTGTTTCCTCAGAGCAGCTCAGACATTCAGTACATGACAGAGTAAAAAACAGCCTTTTTCTGGGAATTTACACCACATTTTATGGCATTCTGGTGGTTTGGACGCTGTTTTTTACAGCGTTTAAATGACCAGACGTGTTGTAGGAGTGGTGAATAGTGATAGAGTGGGCTTACCATAACGTATGACCTGGTGACACCACAGGACAACACACACACACACACACACACACAGACGCACACACACACAGCGCCGACCGCACACCACTACAACTACATCAGCTGATTACCTTCAGCGCTATCCAGGTTAGCTACCCGGAGAGAGAGAGACACGGGTTAGTGCAGGGGGAGTGGAACACACACACACACACACACACACACACACACATGCACACACAGGTCTCTCTCTCACACACACAGGTCTCACACACACACAAACACACGCACACACACACACACACACACACACAAACACACGCACACACACACACACACGCACACACAGGTCTCACACACACAGGTCACACACAAACACACACACACGCACACACAGGTCTCACACACACAGGTCTCTCTCTCACACACACAGGTCTCACACACACAGGTCTCTCTCTCACTCTCTCTCTCACACACACAGGTCTCTCTCTCACACACACAGGTCTCACACACACAGGTCACACACAAACACACACACACATGCACACACAGGTCTCACACACACAGGTCTCACACAAACACACACACACATGCACACACAGGTCTCACACACACAGGTCTCTCTCTCACACACACGGGTCTCTCTCTCACACACACGGGTCTCTCTCTCACACACACAGGTCTCACACACACAGGTCTCACACACACAGGTCTCTCTCTCACACACACAGGTCTCACACACACAGGTCTCACACACACAGGTCTCACACACACAGGTCTCACACACACAGGTCACACACAAACACACACACACATGCACACACAGGTCTCACACACACAGGTCTCTCTCTCACACACACGGGTCTCTCTCTCACACACACGGGTCTCTCTCTCACACACACAGGTCTCACACGCACACACACACACACAGGTCACACACACACACACACACAGGTCTCACACACACACACACACACAGGTCACACACACACACAGGTCTCACACACACACACACACACAGGTCACACACACACACACACACAGGTCTCACACACACACACACACACAGGTCACACACACACACACACACAGGTCTCACATACACACACACACACACACACACAGGTCACACACACACACACACACACAGGTCTCACACACACACACACACACACACACACAGGTCACACACACACACACACACACACACAGGTCTCACACACACACACACACACACACACACACAGGTCTCACATACACACACACACACACAGGTCACACACACACACACACACACACACACACAGGTCACATGTACCTGCTTGTACTTCCTGTAACACCTCTGTATGACGGCGGCGGCCATGTCCTGCTGCTCCTTTAACCTTCGACCCTGTGGAGACGAGCACATGATCAGTGTGGAGTCCCCAGGTGGTCCTGCAGGGGGCGGAGCCTCAGATGTCATGTGGATTCAGTCAGACTTAAAGGTGCGGTCTGTAGAATCCTGTTCATTTCAATCCTGATCTCAGTGACAGTCGTAGTTCCAGACTGAATATGAGCATTTAAAGCTCAGCTTCAGCCCCCACATGATGTTTATGATGTCGCTGTGTGTTTGGGTCTGAGGCTCCGCCCATCACCTGTCTGCCAATCACAGAGTCAGAACCTTTGAGAAACAAAACAAGGATCTGGAGGAGATGATGTAAAAACATGGAGACGACTGAAAGAGGAGAAGAATTAGAAGAACGACGACACTGCCTTAGACTGACCACCACAAGAACCACTGAGACAGGACCCAGTCTGCACCTGGTCCCAGACCACCGTCTGCACCCGGTCCCAGACCACCGTCTGCACCTGGTCCCAGACCACTGTGTGAACCCAGGCTGTGGTCTCCTGTCCCTGGTGAGCAGACCTGTACTGGTGTAGGACTGGTCTGTGTCCATGGTATCTCCTTGTAGTTCAGTGTTTTCTGTGGAAGTGACCTGTGCATGTAGAGGTGTGGAATCTGACAGGAAGTGTGTGTGTGGGGGGTGTATGGTAGTGCTGTGTGCCACTTGTACTTGGCTGCAGTCACAGGTAGACTTCAGCCTCAGTTCTGTTTTCTCTCCTCCTGAATGTGTGTAAACTTTCATTAGTGTTCAGGACGTTTGTTCTGTTCTGTATTAGTCTGATGTAGAATCAGTGTGGTGAGGCCTTTATGATCTGAATTCAGGTTGTGGTGGACAGGGTGAGTGGAAACACTAGTGGACGCTCATGTTGGATCCGTCAGTGCCTAGTCTGGGGGGAGGGGTCAGAGGATACCAGCTGTACAGTGTTAGAATGGGACTGCAGAACCAGTTTGGACCACAATCCTACAGACAGCACCTTTAAAGGAACAGCAGAGGTAAGGACCCGCCTCATGTGGTCATGTGACCCCAGCAGCAGCAGCGGACGCTCACCTTGTACCTGCTGGGTCATGTGACCACAGCGGCGGACACTCACCTGTACCTGCTGGGTCATGTGACCCCAGCAGCGGTGGCGGACGCTCACCTTGTACCTGCTGGGTCATGTGACCACAGCGGCGGACACTCACCTGTACCTGCTGGGTCATGTGACCCCAGCAGCGGTGGCAGATGCTCACCTTGTACCTGCTGGGTCATGTGACCCCAGCAGCAGCAGCGGACGCTCACCTTGTACCTGCTGGGTCATGTGACCCCAGCGGCACCGGCGGACGCTCACCTGTACCTGCTGGGTCATGTGACCCCAGCAGCAGCAGCGGACGCTCACCTTGTACCTGCTGGGTCATGTGACCCCAGCAGCAGCAGCGGACGCTCACCTTGTACCTGCTGGGTCATGTGACCCCAGCGGCACCGGCGGACGCTCACCTTGTACCTGCTGGGTCATGTGACCCCAGCAGCAGCAGCGGACGCTCACCTTGTACCTGCTGGGTCATGTGACCCCAGCAGCAGCAGCGGACGCTCACCTTGTACCTGCTGGGTCATGTGACCACAGCGGCGGACACTCACCTGTACCTGCTGGGTCATGTGACCCCAGCAGCGGTGGCAGATGCTCACCTTGTACCTGCTGGGTCATGTGACCCCAGCGGCACCGGCGGACGCTCACCTTGTACCTGCTGGGTCATGTGACCACAGCAGCGGACGCTCACCTTGTACCTGCTGGGTCACGTGACCCCAGCGGCGGCAGCGGACGCTCACCTTGTACCTGCTGGGTCATGTGACCCCAGCGGCGCCGGCGGACGCTCACCTTGTACCTGCTGGGTCATGTGACCCCAGCGGCGCCGGCGGACGCTCACCTTGTACCTGCTGGGTCATGTGACCCAAGCGGCGCCGGCGGACGCTCACCTTGTACCTCCTGAAGGCGTTCTGGATGATCCTGGCTGCCTCGTACAGCTCCCTCTGTTCCCCGTCCGTCAGCGTCAGCAGAGCAAAGTCTCTCTCCATCTTCCCGTTGGCCGAGGCATTCAGGAACTCCGCCCACGCCGCTGAGGACGGGGGGCGGAGCCTCTGTAGAGCCAGGGCGCTGAGGGGAGAGGGGGGGCACATGCGCCTGGGGGGGGAGTGCGTGTGGGCGTCAACCGTGTCCAGATACGTGGCCAACCAGGTGTCCTGGATGGCCGGGTTGTCCCGCCTCTCTCTGAGCGGAGACTCCGCCTCCCTGGGGAAATCCTCCTGTTTGATTCGCTCGGGGGTCGCCTCGATGATCTGCTCTGCCAACGTTGCCATGTCGACCTGTGGGAGAGTGGTTACCATGGAAACAGTTTGGTTACCATGAATAAAAGAATAAACAAATGAATAAACGACTGTCTGTCGTTGTGTGTCTCCATGTTTCGTTGTGTGTCTCCATGTTTCGTTGTGTGTCTCCATGTTTCGTTGTGTCATTGTGTGTCTCCATGTGTCGTTGTGTGTGTCCGTGTGTTGTTGTGTGTCTGTGTGTCATTGTGCGTCTCCGTGTGTTGTTGTGCGTCTCCGTGTGTTGTTGTGTGTCTCCGTGTGTTGTTGTGTGTCTGTGTCATTGTGTGTCTCCGTGTGTTGTTGTGCATCTCCATGTGTCGTTGTGTGTCTCCATGTGTCGTTGTGTGTCATTGTGTGTCTCCGTGTGTAGTTGTGCATCTCCATGTGTCGTTGTGCGTCTCCATGTGTCGTTGTGCGTCTCCATGTGTCGTTGTGCGTCTCCATGTGTCGTCGTGTGTCTCCATGTGTCGTTGTGTGTCTGTGTGTCGTTGTGCGTCTCCATGTGTCGTTGTGCGTCTCCATGTGTCGTTGTGCGTCTGTGTGTCATTGTGCGTCTCTGTGTGTTGTTGTGCGTCTCCATGTGTCGTTGTGCGTCTGTGTGTCATTGTGCGTCTGTGTGTCATTGTGCGTCTCTGTGTGTGGTTGTGTGTCTCCATGTGTCGTTGTGCTTCTCCATGTGTCGTTGTGTGTCTGTGTGTTGTTGTGTGTCTCCATGTGTTGTTGTGTGTCTGTGTGTCGTTGAGTGTCTCCGTGTGTCGTTGTGTGTCTCCATGTGTTGTTGTGTGTCTCCATGTGTCGTTGTGTGTCTCCATGTGTCGTTGTGTGTCATTGTGCGTCTCCATGTGTCGTTGTGTGTCTGTGTGTTGTTGTGTGTCTCCATGTGTTGTTGTGTGTCTGTGTGTCATTGTGCGTCTCTGTGTGTTGTTGTGTGTCTCCATGTGTCGTTGCTGTCTTGGTGGGCGTGGCCATGGCTCAGGTGCGTCTACCTGGAGCACCTCCTCCTCCAGATACTCCTCCTCCTCTCCTTCGTTCTCGGCGTTCTCGCTGTAGCTCAGCAGCTGCTCCTCCAGCGTCGCCGTGTGTGAGCGTCGTGCGCTGGGCGTGTGGGCATGTGCGTAGGCGTGTGCTTGTCCAGGTGACGCGCTCTCGTAGTCCATCAGGTAGAGGGTGGAGTCTCTGGGTCCTCCAGTGTTCAGACCTGGGGGAGGAGGACGAGAGGCCGTGATGACAGAGCGTATACCTTGAACACGCTTGGTGATCGGTCACGTGACCTACCTGCGCTGAGGCCGGCGTCAGGCTCCGCCCCCCACACAGAAACAGCGGGCAGAGAGGAGAGGGGGAGGGACGAAGGGGAGGGAGGCGAGACGGGCAGAGAGGACGAGGAGGAGGGAGAGGACAGTGAGGAGGGGGAGGTGTCCATGGGGGCGGGACCGCTGGAGTAGGCGGAGCTCGGAGAGGGGGAGGAGGGGTCACTGGGAGATGGGAGGCTTGAGGAGGAGCTGAGACCTGTGGGGGGGAGGAGACAAGTTAAGCCAATCAGAGAAAAGAAGGCGTGTCCTTAGCTGTGGGCGTGGTTCTCACCTGTGTCCGGGCTCGTCGACAGAGGAGACATGGGCAGCTGAGGCTGGGGCGTGGCCGGCATGGGGGCGTCGGCTGGGGGTGTGTCCCTGGCTGTGACGTGCGCGTGTGTGCGTTGCGTGTGCAGCTCCTCTAGCGCCGTGGCGAGGCGCGTGTGTCCTCTGGACCGCGCAACGGCGAGCGGCAGACGTCCCAGCGAATCGGGGATCCCCAGAGCCAGACTGTTCCAGCCGTACAGGAGCTCCGCCGCCCTCTGGTGGCCCAGAGCACACGCCCACATCTGGAACACATGACACAGCACGCCGTCAGAAGGCCGTCACCAAACACCACCTACAGCTGCAAACGCACGTGTGGTTACCAGCGGAGTGCACGAGAAGTGGTCGACGTTCAGAGGATCCACTTCCTGTTCCAGGTCCAGACTGTCGCTGTTAACGCTCCTGAAAAAGAAAGGATCAGTTTACACAGGTGGTCTGCCGGGAGGGGGGGGTGTTCAGGTGTGTGTTCAGGTGTGTATTCTGGTGTGTGTTCAGCTGTGTGTGTGTTCAGGTGTGTATGTTCAGGTGTGTGTGTTCAGGTGTGTGTTCAGGTGTGTGTTCAGTTGTGTGTGTTCAGCTGTGTGTGTGTTCAGGTGTGTGTGTTCAGCTGTGTGTGTGTTCAGGTGTGTGTGTTCAGGTGTGTGTGTTCAGGTGTGTGTGTTCAATTGTGTGTGTTCAGGAGTGTGTGTTCAGGAGTGTGTGTTCAGGTGTGTGTGTTCAGTTGTGTGTGTTCAGTTGTGTGTGTTCAGTTGTGTATGTTCAGGTATGTATTCTGGTGTGTGTTCAGCTGTGTGTGTGTGCAGGTGTGTGTGTTCAGGTGTGTGTATTCAGGTGTGTATTCTGGTGTGCGTTCAGCTGTGTGTGTGTTCAGGTGTGTGTGTTCAGGAGTGTGTGTTCAGGTGTGTTACCTCCAGTGGATCAGTGTGTGGATCAGGTGTGTGTGTTCAGTTGTGTGTGTTCAGCTGTGTGTTCAGCTGTGTGTGTGTTCAGGTGTGTGTGTTCAGGTGTGTCTTCAGTTGTGTGTGTTCAGTTGTGTGTGCTCAGTTGTGTGTGTTCAGGAGTGTGTGTTCAGGTGTGTTACCTCCAGTGGATCAGTGTGTGGATCAGGTGTGTGTGTTCAGTTGTGTGTCTTCAGTTGTGTGTCTTCAGTTGTGTGTGTTCAGTTGTGTGTGTTCAGTTGTGTGTCTTCAGTTGTGTGTCTTCAGTTGTGTGTGTTCAGGAGTGTGTGTTCAGGTGTGTTACCTCCAGTGGATCAGTGTGTGGATCAGGTGTGTGTATCCCTGAGCTGCTGCCAGGTGAAGCAGTGTCATCCCTCGGTGTCGGATGGAGTGATGAAGCCTGTCTCCTCCTCCCCCTCCTCCTGCTCCTCCTCCTCCTGACCATCGTCCTCCTCTCATCATCCGCTCACAAACTCCCACAATCCTCCTCTCAAACCACTGTGACGACTGGAACACACACAGTCCAGTTAGAACATGTCACTTCAACATGACCCTGGTTTGTTGAACACACACTGAAAAACTAACCCTAACAGTAGGATTAGCTCCTCCCCCTGCCCCTCCCCCTCAGCAGTAGACGACAACAGACGTATGGCGACAGTAACGATGTCATCACACATCCGAATCACAGATGAAAGCCCCTCCTAACACTAGAGCCAATGGTGTGTGAGCGTGCAGTCATGTGACTGTAGGACAGATTCCACAGATCCCAGATTATTCCCATGTCTGTGTCACTGTGGACTTCTCCTGCCTCTAAGCATTCTGGGAAGTGTAGTGAGTGCATCTGCAGGCCTTACTCATCCGTGTACATTTCACGTTTGAACATGTAAATACCACGTCTGCTTCCACACATACTGTCCTGGTAGACCGGTGTTTACGAGCTGACCATGAAGGCAGCAGCATACTTCAGGGACCCGCGTCCGGAGCCTGTCAATCACAGCTCCTGTATGTAAGGCCATGTCATGGACCCGCCCCCTCCACTATCTGAGTCTATGTTAACCACGAGAACCACAGGCAGATTCAGAACCAAGACCAGAACCAGGACCAGAACCAGGACCAGGACCGACTCCATCAGCAGAGATCGTTTTAAAGGGATTACAGAACAAGAACCAGAACCAGGACCAGGATATGGACCAGAACCAGTCCCAGATGGTCCACTCCCACCTCACCACAATTGTTAACGTAACATGTGCGCACTTGAAAACCCTCGGTCTGACTTATCAGGTCCACTACTGCCCCCCCCAGTGGTCTGACTTATCAGGTCCACTACTGCCCCCCCCAGTGGTCTGACTTATCAGGTCCACTAATGGCCCCCCCCCCCAGTGGTCTGACTTATCAGGTCCACTACTGCCCCCCCCAGTGGTCTGAGTTATCAGGTCCACTAATGGCCCCCCCCCCCCCGGTGGTCTGACTTATCAGGTCCACTACTGCCCCCCCCAGTGGTCTGACTTATCAGGTCCACTAATGGCCCCCCCCCCCAGTGGTCTGACTTATCAGGTCCACTACTGCCGCCCCCCCCCCCCACTGGTCTGACTTATCAGGTTCACTACTGCCCCCCCCCAGTGGTCTGACTTATCAGGTCCACTACTGCCCCCCCCCCCACTGGTCTGACTTATCAGGTCCACTACGGCCCCCCCAGTGGTCTGACTGACTTATCAGGTCCACTACTGCCCCCCCCCCCCCCCAGGTGGTCTGACTTATCGGGGTCAAAACCATTGTAAACACACACAGATGTTTCCGTCATCCATTGAACTACATTTTCATTGGTCAACTCGTTCAAACTCACCTGTTCATGGTCGTCCAGTGCAGGTGGAGGAGGGGGCGTGGCCAGCTGGCTGCCCTGCTGCTGCTGCTGCTGCTGTTGTTGCTGGTTGCCGTTGGCGTTGTCGCGGGCGGCCATCTCTGCCATCCTACGCTCCATCTGCTCCAGTCGCTCTAGAATGGACATTCTGAACTGATTGTCTGTGGAAACGCACATAAAAACACACGTCTTAGTTTTCACACACTGTTCAATGAAAAACAAAGACAAATATTGACATATTGAAGCCAAACCTGGACAACAGAACCAGAACCAAGCTGGTGTTGGGTTAGATGAAAACACTACCTGACTCTCTGCTTCTTCTACTGTATTTATTACAGTAGTTCTGAACTAGGCAAGGTTCTAATAGTTTTAGATTTTTCATTAGAGTTTAGTTTTATTTAGGTTAGACTTTTTTTTCTCTAATTCAGTTCGTTTTAATTGGTTTTTAGAGCAGGTTTGATAGGTTTTATTAGTTTACTTTTTTTTCTAAATGCTTAGCTTTAGTATTAGTTTCAGTTCAGTTGTAGTTCAGTGGTCTCTTTTCTCTTCTTCTCTGTGCTCCTATTCAAATCAATCCCAGACAGGACTCTGCTGCTTTAGTCTCCATGGTTCCAGGTAGAGTGGGGACCAGAAGACGACTGGAAACCACAAGTGACGGACCAAAAAGTGTCGTATGGTGACAGCACAGAAAACTGAGAGAGACAAAGAAATCACTTCTGTACCAATCCAACATTAACAAAGACGAAAACTAAGGGAATTTTATCCATAATTTTTATAAGTTTTAGTTAGTTTTATAAACACTCAATACAGTTTCAGTTAGTTATCCTTTTTTTCTTTTAATTTTACTTGTTATTTATTTCAGTTAACGAAAATGTGTTTTCAATTCTAGGTTTGGTCCTTTCGTTAGTTTCCATTAACGATAATAACCTTGGTACTAGGTGGTCTACGGCGCCCCCTGATGGCACCAAACACACAGGTTTATTCCACACATATGAAAGCAGGTGTGTGTGTGTGTGTGTGTTAATGTCACTGTGTTGGAATGAGTCTGTCCTCCAGTCCACCAGAGGGAGCTGCTCTGATCCAACATAATGAACAAACACCACCAAGAAGAGTCCATAATGACAATCATGTTCTACTACGGCGGTTACTGAGGGGAATATGTCGGTAGTTCCTCCAGGACAGTTCCACCATTTCTGGAAATTATCGGCTTCAAATCCCAACACTGCCCCCCATGGATCCTGGTGGTACTGCAGCATGTACTGTAATGACCATGGACCTGATCCAGGTTCATGGACCTGTACCTGCAGGTTCCACTGGACCAGGACCTCAGACCTGTATGTGCAGGTTCCACTGGACCAGGACCTCAGACCTGTATGTGCAGGTTCCACTGGACCAGGACCTCAGACCTGTATGTGCAGGTTCCACTGGACCAGGACCTCAGACCTGTATGTGCAGGTTCCACTGGACCAGGATCTCAGACCTGTACCTGCAGGTTCCACTGGACCAGGACTTGTGCGTGCAGGTTCCACTGGACCAGGACCTCAGACCAGTGTGGGGGTGTAATACCGCTGACGGCCACTAGATGGTGCTCCATAAACACCTGGTTCCCACAGACTCACACTGAACTGAGGAACTGGTCACAATGGGCATGCTCCCACCGGGACACACAGGACTGGATTGGTTACCATGGAGACGTCTGATAGGCTGTAGTCAGTGTGAGAATGAGGTCGATGACAGGTCTACACACACACACACACACACACACACACACAGACACACACACACAGACACACACAGACACACACAGACACACACACACAGACACACACACACAGACACACACACACATACACACAGACACACACACACAAACACACACACACAGACAGACACACACACAAACAGACACACAGACACAGACAGACAGACACACACACACACACACATACAGACAGACACACACACACACACACACACAGACAGACAAACACACAAACACACACACACAGACAGACACACACACACAAACAGACACATAGACACAGACAGACAGACACACACACACACACATACAGACACACACACACACACACACAAACACACACACACAGACAGACAGACAGACACACACACACACACACACACACAAACACACACAGACACACACAGGCTCAGATGGAAACTATCCGAC
>NW_021941476.1:15000-22683 GCF_902148855.1 Sphaeramia orbicularis | reverse complement strand
ACGCGCGTGTGCAAGGTGCGATTTGTCTGGGGGATGGTTTGTTTGTTGTTTTTTTGGTCGGAGCCGGGGGCGGGAGGGGGTGTGGTCCGGTCCATAACTAACGTAACTAACGCTGGCGTGAAACAAAAGTGAAACTTTATTTTTATACTTTCAACGGCCAACTCTGAGTTCTATTCCTCTGGTATACAGCAAACGTGAGAGAGAGACACAGACAGAGCTAGTGTCAGTGTTTTAGAACTACCGTAGTTCCTAGGGGCCAAACAACGTTCGTCTTATCAGCGTCTCTTTCCTCGTTGTTGTCTTTCACCAGGACCTGAAGTAATCCCAAACTGGACTGGACTGATGGTGGAGGGTCTGCAGTCTCTTCCTTCCAGGTTCACATCATATTTGTTGTTTTTTTTTACCTCATATCAGCTGCTATTTCGTATTTCGGGTCAATGTGTGCGTTCTTCAATATGTCCATGTGAAACTTGCATGGATTTAAAGTTCCACATCAAACAATGTCTTTCGTTCCTTTTTCTTTTTCTCATCATACTGTGCCGTTTGGGTACAGCTGTGTACTGAACCGAACAGGTGTGGACCAAAATGGTTCGGTTCGGTACGTGTGCCATTACAGGCCTAGCACATATATATATATATATATATATATATATATATATATATATATATATATATACACACACTGTATTTCCAAAAGTCTTGTCTCCTCCATCCCAATCCTCAGACTCAGCTGTTCCAGTCCCTTCCATGTCCACAGGTGGATTAAATCCAGCCCTAGGCATGCAGACTGCTTTTACAAACATTTGGGACAGAATGGGTCTCTCTCAGGAGCTCAGTGAATTCCAGCATGGAACTGTGATAGGATGCCACCTGTGACACAAATCCAGTGGTGACATTTCCTGGCTCCTAAATATTCCACAGTCAGCTGTCAGCTGGATTAGAAGAAAGTGGAAGTGTTTGGGAACGACGGCGACTCAGCCACGCAGTGGTAGGCCACGGAAACTGACGGAGCGGGGTCAGCGGATGCTGAGGCGCAGAGTGTGAAGAGGTGGACGACTGTCTGCAGAGTCAATGGTACAGACCTCCAAACTTCATGTGTCCTTCAGATTAGCTCCAGAACAGTGCGCACACAGCTTCATGGAATGGGTTTCCGTGGCCGAGCGGCCACATCCGAGCCATACATCAGCAAGTGCAATGCACAGCGGTGGATGCAGTGGTGTAAAGCACGCCGCCACTGGACTCTAGAGCAGGGGAGGAGCCTTCTCTGGACTGACCAATCGCACTTCTCCATCTGGCGATCTGACGGACGGGTCTGGGTTTGGCGGTCTCCAGGAGAACGATACTTGTGGGAGCGCATTGTGCCCAGTGTAAAGTTTGGTGGAGGGGGGGTTATGGTGTGGGGTTGTTTTTCAGGAGCTGGGCTGGGCCCCTTAGTTCCAGTGAAAGGAACTGGGAATGCTTCAGCAGACCGAGACATTTTGGACAATTCCACGCTCCCAACTTTGTGGGAACAGTTTGGAGCCGGCCCCTTCCTCTTCCAACATGACTGTGCACCAGTGCACAAAGCAAGGTCCATTTGGACATGGAGGACAGAGTCTGGTGTGGATGAACTGGACTGGCCTGCACACAGTCCTGACCTCAACCCCATAGAACACCTTTGGATGAATTAGAGCGCAGACTGAGAGCCAGGCCTTCTGTCCAACATCAGTGTGGGACCTCACAAATGCGCTTCTGGAAGAATGGTCCAAAATTCCCATGAACACACTCCTAAACCTTGTGGACAGCCTTCCCAGAAGAGTTGAAGCTGTTAGAGCTGCAAAGGGTGGAGCCACGTCAGACTGAACCCACAGACTAGGAATGGGATGGACCTGACATTCATATGAGAGTCAAGGCAGGTGAGCAAATACTTTTGGAAATATAATGTGTGTGTATATATATATATATACATATATATATATATATATATATATATATATATACATATATATATATATATATATATATATATATATATATATATATATATATGATCCATTCAGTGTTCTACATCTGTACAAACTACATGGAAACTCCAAAAACACACATCCATCAACACACACACACATTAGGGCATCTTATTTACAGTGCCCACTGTGATATTTTATGCTGTCTCCATGGCAACAGATGGAGACCTCAGAGACTGACTGCCACAGAGTCCCATGTGGTTACCATGGCAACACAGCATAGGCATGAGTGTCTGTACAGTCGGTGTGTGTGTGTGTCAGGGATGGGAATGACCTGTCTCCGTGGAAACCATCTCCTTGTTGCTCATGGCGACGAGTCCATGCAGGATGAATCTCACACGTTGCACAGCCACCCACACTCCACCGCTGAAAACACACACACAGTCGATGCACAGATCAATGTCCTGATTGATTGGTCACATGGTCTGAATATGGACACAGATTGGTCTATATGGACTTTTACATTCATACTAATGGTGGAATTCAACATTTCAGCTGCAGAATCTGTTTTGGAGTGAATCCACCACTTCATTTACAGAATGTCCACCACACACAACCAGCACTTTCAAGACACTTTTATTTACATTTGTACTGATTATCTGTCAGTGTACAGGTATTTTTAAGTGTTCATAAGTTAAATGTAGAACACCTCTAGCTGACTGGACATAAAAGTGCATTTTTCATATTTGGAGTCAAACGTGGCCTATTTTATAACTAAACCGACCACTAAGTTTGCAGATTGACATAAATATTCTTGTACTGACATAAGATGACACCACATACTTTTACTCTGACCATCAGTTTACAGTTCAACTCATGACCCTATGTGAACCCTGAGCCCATCGATCTTCTCTGAGGCGCAACACTGACACACCTGGAAACTCTCTGTATGATCCACTCACAGATTATCTATGGTTTAAATCCACCTTTAGCAACCTGACATTAAATGAAATCTTCTGTCACATTCTTGCAGACTGCGTTGGAACCTAAACACAGATGAACAAACACCTGAAACCCAGAAACTGTCCTTGTCAACACACGCGCTGCTTCAATTCCTCCCTGTTGCTAAGCAACATCTGAATCTGCACCTACTTTACATGGACAGTGTGTTCATCACTCATCACGTATGTGACTCATCATTAAACCTCAACACTTCATAATTCAGTCGACATTAAAAACAGCGTTAATAAATGGCCGTAAGCCCCTGTCACAGATCCACACCCCCACACATTTACCCAGGCCCCGCTCAGACCACGGACTCGTCTAGCTCCTGTGGCCGCCTCCACGAGCTCATCTCCCGGCTCTAGCGATAAGATCCTTCCGGTCAACCCTCCCGATGTCGGGACATTACAACATTTAAGGGCACGACAACTGAATATTACTTCAGAGTGACTCAAAAAGCAGTTTTGTCTTATCACTGCAACTTGAGTGACAGTCCAACTGTCAGTCAGTGTTTGGTAAATAACTGTAATGTTTGGATGTTCTCGCGGAGGCTAACCGGCTAGCGTTAGCCGCGGAGGCTAAGCTAACAGGCTCCTCCAGCAGCAATTAAACAGCTCCGACGGGCGAGCCCCGGGGATTTCTATCCGTATTAAAACATGCTAGCCCGGGCCAGTCAGTGGATACTAGAGTCTAAACATGTAATATAAAATAAAACGATGTAGAAAAGCGGTAGACGGTACCGAACAGGAGGTGTTTGGGGTGAAACAGTTAAAGCTCCTTTACCTTCCGCCTTCTGTACAGCCGCCATCTTCTCTGTCGCTGACGTCACTGCGTAGACACGGCGGAGGCAGGGCGTCAGTGGGCGTGGGGCGCGAAAAAAAACCCAGCTAAAAATAATCCACTTATTTTATGGATTTATTAAAGCATAAGCATAAAGATTTTAGATTGGAAAGTAAACGAATGAGTTAAAAACAAATATTAAAATTTTACTGGTTTATGCCAATACAGTAGAAGAAATAAATGCAAACGTTATTTTAACCTTCACTAAAAAATATAGAAAAAAAATTAAATTGTGAAACAAGATTTCATCATTATCATAAAACAGTGAAATGATTAATAAAGAAAATGCAAATCAGTAAAACTAAAAATAATGACTAATGTAAAGCAGTAACAAAATAAGTAGAAATTTAAGAAAAAGATAAATATATGAATATAGCCACGACTCAATTTAAACTACACAACGAGTTTAAAGCAAAATACATAAAATTATCGTTATCTTAAAAGTGACTTAGTCTAATATACAGAAAACAATGTCCATTAAATACCTATATCAAATATTACACACATGTACAACTTTATTTCATCATAACCTTTCATTGTCTGACTCATAAAATTCTGAATTATAAAAAAAAATCATAATTAAATTAGAAAATAGTGTTTATACAGTGAACTGATAAATGTTCATGTGTTCTAGAAGTGTTCAGATAAATGTTCATGTGTTCTAGAAGTGTTCAGATAAATGTTCATGTGTTCTAGAAGTGTTCAGATAAATGTTCATGTGTTCTAGAAGTGTTCAGATAAATGTTCACGTGTTCTAGAAGTGTTCAGATAAATGTTCACGTGTTCTAGAAGTGTTCAGATAAATGTT
Source organism: Sphaeramia orbicularis (assembly GCF_902148855.1). Classification (NCBI taxonomy): domain Eukaryota; kingdom Metazoa; phylum Chordata; class Actinopteri; order Kurtiformes; family Apogonidae; genus Sphaeramia; species Sphaeramia orbicularis. The sequence continues at coordinate 18,090 of NW_021941476.1, read as the reverse complement.
CACGTGTTCTAGAAGTGTTCAGATAAATGTTCACGTGTTCTAGAAGTGTTCAGATAAATGTTCATGTGTTCTAGAAGTGTTCAGATAAATGTTCATGTGTTCTAGAAGTGTTCAGATAAATGTTCACGTGTTCTAGAAGTGTTCAGATAAATGTTCACGTGTTCTAGAAGTGTTCAGATAAATGTTCATGTGTTCTAGAAGTGTTCAGATAAATGTTCACGTGTTCTAGAAGTGTTCAGATAAATGTTCACGTGTTCTAGAAGTGTTCAGATAAATGTTCACGTGTTCTAGAAGTGTTCAGATAAATGTTCACGTGTTCTAGAAGTGTTCAGATAAATGTTCATGTGTTCTAGAAGTGTTCAGATGTTCGGTGTGGTGTTGGTGCAGGTCAACAATCACACTCCAGACGTTTAGAGAAAATATGGGGTTTATTTTGTATAAAAGCGGAGCGTGTCGTCCAGCAGGGGGCTCGCTGAGCTTCACATTTAAACAGTTAACCTGCATTTGGTCTCCTCTGACTGAACCGCCACGCCCACCCACCAGACAACCAATCAGCGATCACCAAACTGCCACGCCCACCCACCAGACAACCAATCAGCAGTCACTAAACTGATCTATCAGATTGACTGATTCCTTAACAGACCATGAGGAAACACTCAAACTTTTTGGGGGGAATTCTTCCTTTCGTTGTCGTTGAAGGTTTTTTCTTAGACATGTTTTTGTTTGGACTGATGATTGATTGACAGTTTTCCTGCTGTTGTTCAGTCATTTTCATCAACAGTCTGAATCCATCCAAACACTTCTGTTCTTTATGTTTCATCCCTGTAACAGTACGACTCATGGAGTTCTGGCCGAAATCAGTTGATTATTGATTATTGATCTGAAATCACAGGTGGGCGGGTCGGTTGAATTTACCCATAAGGCTTCATGTCTGCGTTTCCAGATCTGACCGACTTCCAGCTAAAATCACACACATGAACGTGAAACGCGGCGACCAATCAGAGGAGAGAATCAAACCCAGATGACAAACAGCTGAGCCACAGCGATCAATAACCAATAACTGATCACTTCATCAACAGTGAAGAAAGTAAAAAACAATCAGAATCAATGAACAGGATGAAGAAACAGAAGGAAGTCAACACAGGATGAATCCACAGGAACCAGTGTGTGTGTGTGTGTGTGTGTGTGTGTGTGTGTGTGTGTGTGTGTGTGTGTGTGTGTGTGTGTTAAGACCTCAGGTTCAGTAAACAAGGCTGTATGTGTGTGTGTGTGTGAATGTGTGTTTGTAGGCGGGGCATGAGGGCCACGCCCCCCATGTGACAGGCTCAGCTCCAGGGTCAAAGGTCATCACATGCCCTGCCTGATGCTCTGGATGATCTGGAAGATGGCTGCAACACACAAACACACACAGCGTTACACAGAGGGTCACATGACCACACACACACACACAGCGGGTCACATGACCATGACACATCTTCCTCTTCACAGACATGTCCTGGTCACATATAAACACAGTTTTTCTTCTTTTTTCTGTTGTATTGCTCATTTCTGTCCTGCTGATTTTTCTCCTGTACTTGAATGGAGCGACTGGAACCCACAATAATTTACCCCTGGGATCAATGAAGTATTCAGATGAGTAAAGTATTCAGATTACTCCTACTATATAATGCACGTTTCGGCCCCGTGTCCCATCGATGTTTGTTGGCGTACAGGGGGGTGTTAGTTCAGGTTGTCCTCAGCCTTCACAGGTCCAGTCTGCACCAGACTCACCGATCAGACCAGACCAGATCAGTCCAGATCAGACCAGACCAGATCAGTCCAGATCAGACCAGACCAGATCAGTCCAGATCAGATCAGATCAGACACACAGTTCCTGTTCTGCACATGCTCAGTGATCAGATCCAAACACTTACCGGATCCACAAACCACGAAGACAAACAGGGCCAGGAGCCACGGACCCACTGGAGACTTATCATCATTGACCGGCCGCTGCAACACAACACACACACAACAGGTCAGTACACAACACACACACACACACAACAGGTCAGTACACAACACATACACAGTCCACTTGGCTTTTAATGCAGATCCTTGTACTTTCTGTGGACTTTAAAGACTGTCAGGACTTTCATGCTGTTTCCTTCTCAGTTTAACCCTTAGTTTCCTTCTCAGTTTAACCCTTAGTTTCCTTCTCAGTTTCCTTCTCAGTTTAACCCTTAGTTTCCTTCTCAGTTTCCTTCTCAGTCTTTCATCTCCTTCATGAACTCTGGTCTCTTCAGACTTCAGATCAGTCTGGGCCTTTAAAGCCACACAAACACACATCCTCCAGATCCACCTTTGAACAGGTGTCCTGTCGACTTGAGCTACCTAGCGCTACTGAGCATGTGCATGACCCTAAGCGTTTTCACAGTTTAAATGCCCATCAATTTGTGCTCCCCCAGGCAGAAGGGAGTCATATTTTGTACGTATGTTTCTTTAATAGTGCCTTTAAGCAGTAAGCATGGAAGCAATTATGTGCACAAAAGACAGATGTAGAATATTGACGTTAGATGATAATAGCATAAGGAAGTTCTCATTGTATGATATAGTGTTAAGTGAGTGGGTCAGGTGGGTGTTAATGGGGTTTAGATTATTGTTTAGGTTAGTTCAACAGACACCAATAATGAAAGCCTAGCATTTAACTGAACACATCTGTTAACAGTTCCTGTAAGCAATTACATGTGCACTAAGGACAGACGTAGAATATTGAAGACAGATGATAATAACATAAATAATGGTGTTTCTACAGTAGGAGTTTTATTTAATAGAAGTTCTAAGCCTGTGGAAATGAGCTTCCTCTGCCCATGTTCAGATGAATAAGTAAACACTGGTGTTTTTCTACAGCTGAAGCATTATTTCATTTTCAAACAGGCGTGTTGAAATGGAAGGATGTTTTCACGGGGGAGCGTCAATCGATAGACGTCTCTGTCCATATAAGCTGCTGGTAGCTTATATGGACAGAGCAGCTTTGGACCCTGGTCCACACGAACCTGTCCTGTGTCTCGTGCGGGTCTGAACCGGGTTCTCTGGGTCCAAAGTGACCCGGTC
>NW_021941476.1:0-10000 GCF_902148855.1 Sphaeramia orbicularis | reverse complement strand
AAACTAAACTTAAACTAAACCTAAACTAAAGCCAGACTAACATATAGTCTAAAATGCACTAAAAGTCCATAAAAGTTAGCGTCACATCACATTAGCAGAGTGTTAGCCGGCAGTTAGCGGTGAATGTTCATTAATTAGAGTCAAATGAATGGTTTGAAGAGTTAATGACATCATAAATCATCAGTGTAACCACGCCCCTTCACATCAAGTTTATCCAAACAGAAACCTGTTTAATAAATCTGTTTAAACAGATCAATAATCAGATCTTTAATCAGATCAATAATCACTTACCGGTTTCCAATATTCCAATAATCCCAGTTCGTCTGGTCGTCAGGCTCCGGATCAATCAGCTGATTATTGATCGCTGATTGGCTGGTGTGTGTCTGTCCTGTCTCGGGTCAGGACTGGTCTGGTCTAAGTCCTCCTGGACCCTCTGGCTTTTATGGACCTGGTCTCCGTGACGACACACATTCCTGCCGCCGTTACCCCCGACGACGGCCGGGGGTCACACACACTGACGATCTGGACCAATCAGGACTGAGCATCAATACCAGATCAATCACACTGTCACCGTGACGACAGAAACTGCATCTGAAACGGGTCTGGATCCCACAGGACCCTCAGGTGGACCCAGGTCCTTCACAGAACCAAGACCGGATGACTGAACCCAACCCGACAGGGCCCTGTGGACCTGGTACTGACCCCAGACCAGAACCAGGACCCGGGTCATGATCCTCCAGGAGGTCTGTGCAGGTCTGTGTAGGTCCAGGAGGTCTGTGCAGGCCTGTGTAGGTCCAGGAGGTCTGTGCAGGTCTGTGTAGGTCCAGGAGGTCTGTGCTGGTCTGTGTAGGTCCAGGAGGTCTGTGCTGGTCTGTGCGGATCCAGGGGGTCTGTGCAGGTCCAGGAGGTCTGTGCAGGTCTGTGCAGATCTAGGGGGTCTGTGTGGGTCCAGGAGGTCTGTGCAGGTCCAGGGGGTCTGTGCAGGTCCTCCAGGAGGTCTGTGCAGGTCCAGGAGGTCTGTGCAGGTCTGTGCAGGTCCAGAGGGTCTGTGCAGGTCCTCCAGGAGGTCTGTGCAGGTCCAGGGGGTCTGTGCAGGTCTGTGCAGGTCCAGGAGGTCTGTGCAGGTCCAGAGGGTCTGTGCAGGTCTGTGCAGGTCCAGGAGGTCTGTGCAGGTCCAGAGGGTCTGTGCAGGTCCAGAGGGTCTGTGCAGGTCTGTGCAGGTCCAGGGGGTCTGTGCAGGTCTGTGCAGGTCCAGGAGGTCTGTGCAGGTCCAGAGGGTCTGTGCAGATCCAGCATCAGGCCTGTTACTATGGTGACATCAGCTGGATCTTCACCTTTGACCTCCTCTTCCTCTTCCTCACCTGTTGAGCAGCCAGTCAGAACAGACCACACACCTGCCCCCCCCCCCCCCCCCCCCCCCCTTGGTGTCAGACCCTCATGACCTCTGACCTCGGTCGTCCTGCCCCCTTGTAAAGAGTCACCACGGCGACCAGCTCGGCATTCACAACTATTTCCTGTGGGAGGGGGCGGGGACTTGGGCGGTGGACCCCATGTGAAGGCTGAAGGTGTGTGTGTGTGTGTTCATGTGTGTGTGTGTGTTCATGTGTGTGTGTGTTCATGTGTGTGTGTGTGTGTTCATGTGTGTGTGTGTTCATGTGTGTGTGTGTTCATGTGTGTGTGTGTGTGTGTGTTTAATGACCCCCCCCACCGCCTTTGTCCCGCTCAGACGAAGCCCCGCCCCCCATTCAGCAGGACGCCTCTGACGTCATCACATAAACCACCAACGCCATCGGCCTCTTTGTCTCTGACCAGGTGATTGATGACCCCCGCCCCCCCCTGCCCCGCCCTGCCCCCCCACGACGGCCCAGCTCGAATGGACGACAGGAAGCAGGTCAGCGAATCAGCTGATCTGACGACGTCCATCACACAAGTGAATGAATCTAATTAATAATAACATACACATGTTAGAGTTATGGATGGAGGCGGTGTGAGACTACGTTTCCCATCATCCTTTGGTACTCCATTGATTTTCGTGAAACCAGACGGTTGAGGAAGACGAAATAAAAAGACGAGTAAAAGTGTTTGGACGTTTAGATGAACTGAGTCCAAATAATGAGGAGGTTTTTTTATTCTGCTAAAGTCAGACACTTCTTGGGTCTTTGAACGCAGCACAAGAACCACCGCAGAACTTCACGGCCGCCGGTCATCGCTAGGCAACAGGATACGGTCCGCACAAACTCCCTCAGCCAATCAGCATTGACGTCACAGAGTGTGTGTTATTGTGTGTGTGTGTGTGTGTATGTGTGTGTGTGTTGTTATCAGTTTTTGACTGAAGGAGGACGTGATGTGTTCAGGGTCCTCAAATGTTTGTTAAACTGTGGTAAGGTAAAGCATTCACTTTTCAGAGGTACATGAACGCCTCATCTGGGTGATGGTCATGTGATTAAGACATGGTTCTGGACCAGAATGAGACCAGAACCAGAACCAGGACCTAGGACTGGACCCAGAACTGGAACCAGGTCCTTTATTATTTGTTTTTTATGCTTTTTCATTTTTTTCACTGTTGTTTTTCTTTTTTCTGTAATTTTTCTTTTTTTATGTTTTTTATTATTTTTTTCATTGTTTTATTCTGTAGTTTTTCATAGTTTTTTGTTGTTTTATTATTTTGTTGTTGTTTTTCATGGTTTTTCGGTCGTTTTTTCATTGGTGATGAGTGCGTTCATCTGCGTTCATTCTTTCCTGGTCCTTTGTGAAGGTCGGTGGTCTGGATCCCTCAGGGTGAACGGCGGCGCCCCCTTCAGGTCCTCAGTGAAAACACACTTTGACACAGTCTGTTTGTTTATTCTTTATTGAATCTTTGTGTTTTTATAGAAAACATCTTCAATGGAATCACTGTTGGGGGGGCGGGCTCAAACCCGCCGTGACCCCTGACCTCTCACCCCCAGCCTCAGGAGGGGAGACTTCAGGGGTCGTCGGGTGTCAGACAGTCGTCACGGCGACAGAGGCGTGGCCTTAGTTGATCTTCGGGTGGCGGAAGTCTTTACCGGCGAACTTGGCCTTGTCTCCGAGTTCCTCCTCGATCCTGAGGTCAGAGGTCACAGGTCAGCCCCTCCCCTTTTATTTTGAAAATTATGCAGTTCATTTGTAAAGTTCTCACCTCATCAGCTGGTTATATTTGGCCAGACGCTCTGATCTGCAGGGGGCGCCGGTCTTAATCTGGAACAAGGAGGTGGAGTTACAGGAAGGAAAGATGGAAACAGAAACTACCAGTCTGGTGTCAGGTTACTGGTCCGGTGTCAGGTTACCGGTCCGGTGTCAGGTTACTGGTCTGGTGTCAGGTTACTGGTTTGGTGTCAGGTTATCGGTCTGGTGTCAGGTTACCGGTCTGGTGTCAGGTTACCGGTCTGGTGTCAGGTTACCTGTCTGTTGTCAGTTTACTGGTCTGGTCTGGTGTCAGGTTACCGGTCTGGTGTCAGGTTACTGGTCTGGTCTGGTGTCACGTTACCTGTCCCCGGTGTCAGGTTACCTGTCCGGTGTCAGGTTACCTCTCCCATGTCAGGTTACCAGTCTGGTGTCAGGTTACTGGTCTGGTCCGGCGTCAGGTTACCGGTCCGGTGTCAGGTTACCTCTCCGATGGGTCAGGTTACCAGTCTGGTGTCAGGTTACTGGTCTGGTCTGGTGTCAGGTTACCTGTCTGGTGTCAGGTTACCAGTCTAGTGTCAGGTTATCGGTCTGGTGTCAGGTTACCGGTCTGGTGTCAGGTTACCTCTCTGGTGTCAGGTTACCTGTCCGGTGCAGAGTCCGACCACCAGGTCTGAGATGAAGGTGTCCTCGGTCTCTCCAGAGCGATGGCTGACCATGACGCCCCAGCCGCTGCTCTGGGCCAGTTTACACCTGGAACACACGGGGTTAACCTGGTTAGGTCCAACAGGAACTATCCGACAGATCGGACGGACAGGTGGACAAGTGGACAGGTGTGTCTTACGCCTGGATGGACTCTGTGACGGAGCCGATCTGGTTGACTTTGAGCAGCAGACAGTTGCAGGCCTTCTTGTCCACCGCCTGCTGGATCCTCTTTGGGTTGGTCACTGTCAGGTCGTCTCCTACCACCTGATTGGTTAACACACACGACACTCATCACTGTTAACTCATCCCGGTTAGTTGTCGATCTGTCGGATGTCCTCTGGGCGGTGTTCGTCTTACCTGGATGTCCACAGATCCAGTGAACTTGGTCCAGTTCTCCCAGTCGTCCTGGTCAAATGGATCCTCAATGGACTGGACTGGAGACAGAGGAGGGTCCTCATTAGACCTGAACCACTTGAACCACCTGAACCGACCCCCCCCCGGTGTACTGCTGCAGCTCACCTGGGTAGTTCTTGATGAAGTTGCGGTACAGGTCTCCCAGCTGCTCTCCGCTGATGTGTCTGGAGGGGTCGTCAGGGGATTTGAAGTCCAGGTCGTACTTTCCGCTGCGGAAGAACTCGGAGGCGGCCACGTCCATACCGATGATGATCTTGTCGGGGTAACCGGCCTTCTCGATGGCCGTCTTCAGCAGCTCCAGAGCTACAGAACCCAACAATTGAACGTTAGCCTCACGCCTCAACAGAAAACACACACCTGCAGTGGTTCCGAAACCGACGACCGCTAACATCAGGGAGTCAACGAACCAACGAGACCACTGTGGCCCATTCAAAGAAGAACCGCAACGGCTTCAGGTTAGACGTGACGTCAGCAGCAGGAGTCCAAGGAGAAGCGACCTGCTCCGACTTTAGCGTAGCATGTCGTAGCGCAACCTCGATGGTAAACGTTCGGTTCTTCTGTAGCACTTTTCTACACCTTCATGACCAAAGCGCTTTTCAAACCCTCACATTCACTCAAACACTAATGGGTCCACCCACTGGGAGCAGTTTAGGGTTCAAGGACACTTCAACATGTGGACAGTCAGATTTGAACCGCCAACCCTTCGGTCAATGGACGACCCGCTCTACCAACGCAAACACAACACAACCTAAAATCCCACACAGTGCAGTGCAGTGTGGGATTTCCTGTTGTAACATCTCGTAACATGTTAAAAGGTTAAAGGTTAAGTTGCTCCACCCATAATACGCACAGCACCTAATATTAGCATTAGCAATTAGCATCAGGACATAGCATTAGGAGCTGTGAGCTGCCGTTGAAGGCCTCAAGAACCGACTCCAGATCTAGACGAGTCGAGAAAAACGCACGACATCAAATAACACGACATTAACGCGTCGTAACATCATGTTGTTGTAACATGAAAAAAATGTTTGGAATGAAAGCGGACACATCGACCGAACATGAAGAAGCTGCATTAACACCTTCATCTGTGTTCCAGCAGTGACTCCGCCCCCACTGACCGAACCCCCTCCAAACGGTGCACCTGCAGGTTCAGCACCGCCGCCGCAAACCCACGCACTGACATGAAGGAGCGGAAGGGTGGAGCGTCCTCCGTCTGCTCCCACTTCATACTGGTTTAAATGAATGTATTTATTCTGTGAACTCATGTGGTGTCCATATTTGGTCCGTCCTTCGAGCCAGGTCAGGACAGTACCTGTGGGGGGTCTTACCCTCGTTGTTCTCCAGGATGTTGGGGGCGAATCCTCCCTCGTCTCCCACGTTGGTGGCGTCCTTCCCGTACTTCGCCTTGATGACGTTCTTCAGGTTGTGGTAAACCTGCGGAAGTCACATGACTCTAATGAGACTAAACGCAGTCTAACACATATAGACCCCTGACCTGGTCCGGTCTGACCCGGTCCGGTCTGACCCGGTCCAGTCTGACCCGGTCCGGTCTGACCCGGTCCGGTCTGACCCACCTCAGCTCCGATCCTCATGGCTTCGTGGAAGTTGGCGGCTCCTACTGGCAGGATCATGAACTCCTGCATGGCCAGTTTGTTTCCGGCGTGGCTGCCTCCGTTGATCACGTTAAAGGCCTGGGGACGAGAACGGACGTTAACACGCACCTTTGAGCCCTAGCCCCTCCCGCTGATCAGAAGCCCCGCCCACTCACAGGGACAGGAAGGATGACGTCCTTGTGTCCGGCGAGGTCTGCGATGTGTCGGTACAGAGGAACGCCTTTTTCTGCAGCGCCGGCTTTACAGACGGCCAGAGACACGCCCAGGATGGCATTAGCACCGAACTGAGCTGCACACAGGCACAAAGAAGGGTGAGATGGGTGAGACAGACGGGTGAGACAGACAGAAAGGTACAGACAGACAGACAGGTACAGACAGATACAGACAGACACAGACAGACAGACAGGTACAGACAGACAGGTACAGACAGACAGACAGATACAGACAGACAGATACAGACAGACAGGTACAGACAGACAGACAGACAGACAGGTACAGACAGACAGATACAGACAGACAGGTACAGACAGACAGACAGATACAGACAGACAGGTACAGACAGACAGACAGACAGACAGATACAGACAGATACAGACAGACAGGTACAGACAGACAGACAGACAGACAGATACAGACAGACAGGTACAGACAGACAAACAGACAGATACAGACAGACAGGTACAGACAGACAGGTGAAGCCGTCCTTACATTTGTTCTCGGTTCCGTCCAACTCCAACATGAACTTGTCGATCTTCTCCTGCTCGATGACGCTGAAGTTCTGAAACAAAACAAAGACACGTCACGAACTGTGGATCTGAGACTTTTAGATGAAGAACTGTGTGTTCGGAGTTTTATCAGAGTTAGTTTTGTCGCTAACACAAACAAGGAGCGTACTGTCATAGAATAAACATGTGTATGAACAAACACAAACATGTTCATTGGATCACGTGTAAAAGTGTAAATATCGGTTTAACGTTAGCATTCGGTTACAGTAGTTTTAGCCGCGTTAGCTACAAAATGTGACAAAACAGAAGCTCGTCTTAGCAGCTTAGCTGTGGCTAATATTAGCTGTGGTTTAGTTTGTAGAGGAATATTTGTTTAATACTAGCTTAGTGTTAGCAGTTAGCACTGTTAGCCATGTTAGCAGCAATCAAACTGCTGTTACAATAAGCTGTGTGGCTAATGTTAGCAGAGTGTTAGCATCATTAGCACTGTTAGCCATGATGTTAGCTGTGGGTTAGAATGAATTGGTAGCCTTATGTGATATGCTGTAGAAAACAGAATCAGCTGTTTGTCCTGGTCCTGGTCCAGCAGGCGCAGTACCTTCTCGATCAGCTTGGGGGCGATGTCCTTGTTGACGTGATCCACAGCCTTGATGGTACCTGTGGTTGAAACCAGACTCATGTTGACCTGTTCACACTCTGACCTCCACCCGACGGCACACTGATGCCTTGCTCCTACCTTTGCCCAGGTACCGGGCCTTGTCTCCGTCACGGAGCTCCAGAGCCTCATGGACGCCGGTGGACGCTCCGCTGGGGACGGCCGCCCTGAACATACCTGAGGGACAAGGACACACACATGAGAGCCAGGGACCTCTGGGGGACCACATGGGGACCACATGGGGACCAGATGTGGGCCAGATGTGGACCACACGTGGACCTGATGGGGACCACATGTGGACCGGGTGTGGACCAGATGTGGACCAGATGAAGACCACACGTGGACCTGATGGGGACCAGATGTGGACCAGATGTGGAGCTGGACTCACCCTTGGCGGTCCACAGGTCCACCTCTACTGTGGGGTTTCCTCTGGAGTCCAGGATCTCCCTGGCGTGGATCTTAGTGATGGACATCCTGACTGGAGGACACAAAGGACACGTGGTCAAAACCAGGGATGGACACTGACACTACAATACCCATGATCCTCTGCTGCTGCAGGAGTTCAGCACACACCCCAACACCAACACTGATGATCAATGAGATCATCCATGTTTACTTTGAACACTACATTTCCCATGAGCCTCAGCGTCTGCCACTATATGACTCTAAGTGTGCGTGTGTGTGTGTGCGAGTGTATATGTGTGTGTATATGTTGTATGTGTGTGTATGTGTGTGTATATGTCTGTGTATGTGTGTGTATGTGTGTGTATAAATATGTGTGTGTGTACGTGTGTGTATATGTGTGTGTGTGTGTATCTGACCTGCCGTTGTTATCCTTCCTAATGCCATGTTTCCATGTTTCCTTCTAACTGCTCCGTCCTCTACTAAACCCCGCCCCCTACCCTAGTCAGCCAATCAGAGGGCTCAGATAGAAACAGGGCCAGACCATTTTCCCACAGAGTGTGTGTGTGTGTGTGTGTGTGTGTGTGTGTGGGGGGGGGGGGTGAAGAGGGGGCGGACGCTAAATTAAACCCTGTGACCCCCCCCACACACACACACACACACACACAGTTCCACTCATTACTGACAGATGACACCGAACCTGAAGGTCAAACATCCACTACACAACTACACACTGTGGACGCACACTGGGCATGTGCAGAACACACACTGTGGACACACACTGGGCATGTGCAGAACACACACTGTGGACACACACTGGGCATGTGCAGAACACACACTGTGGACACACACTGGGCATGTGCAGAACACACACTGTGGATGCACACTGGGCATGTGCACAACTACACACTGTGGACACACACTGGGCATGTGCAGAACACAGCTGACCCTGCACCATCACAGACACAGGAATGACACAAATACACAGAACAGACAGCAGAGAGCAGCACTATTTTATAGCAGCTTAGTGTTAGCAATTAGCACTGTTAGCCATGTTAGCAGCAATCAAACTGTTGGTGGAATTAACTGTATGTGGCTAATAATAGCAGTGTTAGCTGTGACATTAGCAGTGGATTAGAACTGTTAGCATTGTGAGCAGCATTAGCTGTCTATTGTAAGCAGTATTAACAGTGTTAGCCGTGTTAGCCGAAGTTAAACTGTTGCTACAATAAACTATGTGGCTAATGTTAACAGTGAGTCAGACTTTATTGTTAGCATTATTAGCAACATTAGCAGTCTAGTATTAGCTGTATTAGCAGTAGTTTAGTGTCAGTAATAGTTGTATAGTTAGCTATAATAGGAGTATTAGTAAATTAGTATTAGCTGTATTAACAGTCTGGTATTAGCTGTATTAGCAGTAGTTTAGTGTCAGTGTCAGTGTCATATTTGTATAGTTAGCTCTATTAGCAGTATTAGCAGTCTAGTATTGGCAGTATTAGCAGCAGTGCTAGGGGTATTATTGTGTTTTTTGTAGTGTTACATGAGTAGCATTAGCAGTGTCATGATCCCAGTAGTGTTAGTGATGGTTAATTCTTCCCAGTGGGACTGCGGCTACTGTTAGCCTTAGCTGCTGTTAGCATTAGCTGCATAGTTAATTTTTCACAGTGGGACTGCAGCTACTATTAGCATTAGCTACTGTTAGCATTAGCTGTATAGTTAATTCTTCCCAGTGGGACTGAAGGTACTGTTAGCATTAGCTACTGTTAGCATTAGCTGCAAAGTGTAAGAGCCATAAACCCGATAAACTCTGACATTTGAACATGTTCTCAGCAGAAACACGACCACGTGAGCAGATCTGGGTTCAGTTCAACCACAGACCTTCAAATACTACTACTACTACTACTACTACTACTACTACTACTACTACTACTGTATACTCAGAAAATACTACTACTACTACTGTATACTCAGAAAATACTACTACTACTACTGTATACTCAGAAAATACTACTACTACTACTGTATACTCAGAAAATACTACTACTACTACTGTATACTCAGAAAATACTAATACTACCATTTACCTACACCTTCTGTCAGTTTACATAAAGGTTGAATGACTTTACACAGATTTATCCACCTGTCTGTAGCTCTCTCTGTCTCTCTCTCTGTCTCTCTCTGTCTCTCTCTGTCTGTCTCTCTCTCTCTCTCTCTCCCTGTCTCTCTCTCTCTCTCTCTCTCTGTCTCTCTCTCCTCTCTCTCTCTCTGTCTCTCTCTCTCTCTCTCTGTCCTCTCTCTCTCTCTCTGTCTCTCTCTGTCTCTCTCTGTCTCTCTCTCTCCTGTCT